>NW_019101908.1:76181-227268 GCF_001856785.1 Myzus persicae | reverse complement strand
CCCCCCCCCCCCCCCCACAGGAACTTAGAATTTCCATGGTCCATCTTTATTCACATATGCATTCGAACCTGGTACAAACATTTATAATCAACTAGGATTTTAAATTAAGAATATTTACTATTCATTTTAGATTTTTTTTTATTAATTTACATTTTTATTATCTATGGATTTTTATGATTACATTTTTTATTAATTTAAGTTAATTTATTAATATACATTTTTTTTTTTTATTAATTTTGGCATTTAATCCAATTAAGAATATTTATATTTTGCAAAAAAAAAAAAGAAAAAAGGAGAAAAACGAAGAGAAAAGAAAAAAAAGAGAAAGAGAAAGAAAATTCTGTTTTCTTTCTTTTTCTCCTTTTTTCTTCTTTTTCTCTTTTTTTCTTCTTTTTTTCTCTTTTTTCTTTTTTTCTCTTTGACAAAATAATAACAGTCAATGATTGGGAAATAATCGTTTTATTTTTTTTGACGAATAATAATGATGGTATTATGGGTAGGTAAGTATTTTAATTAAAAAAATCGACTAACTGTTGGCATTTTATTCTAGCCAAATAATGTATGATATTATAATGTCATTGACTTTATGAAATATCCGCGAATGTGAAACAGAGTGTACTAAATTTACATCTATGCTAGAACTAGAGTATAATATTTGTATTGACCGATTGTTAGACGACGATGACGACGATAATCTCTACAGTCGTGAACTCACGCAGGCGGACAGGCACATATCGACAGCAAATTCAATTGATTGGTGCGCCGTTTACCCGTTTCACCGTGAACATAGCATCGCTTGTAAAACACCGATCCAAGGTTTCACTTTAGACTGTCAAAAGGCAAATAGAGCCCCTTATCTGTGTGACTAGATTCGGTACTCTGTTCCGTTGTCAACGCAAATATCATAATTTTAAATTATAAAAATATAGGTTTAACTGATGATTTAAAGTATATTATACACGGTTGTATTACAGTGACTATTTGATAGGGTCTCTAGAGGAAAATATATTTATACCTATTAACACCTGCAACGGGACTTCGGACTTTGGGAGTGAAAATTTGAAACCGATACACAACGTAACTAACCTGAAATTAAACAGTCATTTATAATAAACAATATCAAAAATTAATTATCTACAAAATCTAAAAAACTTTTACAACTTATTTAATTATTTGCCAGACATTATAGTATTTTTTTTAGGGACACATGTTGCCTCGAGTATTCCTACAAACGAATGTATTTTTTTAGTGTTGTTTCTGGCGAAATCAATAAAATCGTTAGATTTAAGTGAATAATTATTGAACACGACTGTCACAGAGGTCTTCTTGTAAGTCGGTCGTCGGCGAGACTCACAATACCTAGCCCAACCCTGCATCGACTAATCTTTCGATGCTTTTTTCGGTTTCCCGTCCGGGAGGAGTCCCGTTTTCGCGAAAACCTACTACAGTTATGCCATGTATATACGTCTACAACACAAACCGGAAACCAGTGTATTTATTAGCGATATTTTATCGGACGAGTTTTATGGAGATCTCTCGCCGCCGTCACACCAGTGCTTAAATGGGTTTTGGAAATGCAATCAATAGCGAACGGCCGCCGGGAAGCCAAACGTTTTGCCGCGGTTCTTAATAATTTATATTTCCCACTCGGCGGCCGCGTCAGAGAATTACTGCGCCAACACGTACGGCCGCCAACTACGCGTAGGTACTTTCCGTCAAATCGATTCGGACGTCCAATCAGAAATGAGACAATAAATACACGCGCCAACTACCTACACCTGTCCAACGCGGTTAAGCGTTGTCGAAAAACCGTTAACGGCGCCCGGAGGGATCCGGCCGGGAAATCGAGGTTACCGCGGTCGCGGTTAACTGGCGGTCATCTGCCACGCACGGTCATCATCGCCATATATACATCCCCTCTGCCACATCCAAGAGAGTGCGGGGCGAGATCGCACATCTCTCGAATTACGGCTATCCAGTTGTAAAGGGACTCGGAAGAGTCCCCGATCGTGTATTTAGAATTGCCATAAAAATGCGGCGTTTCCATAATTCCGTTAGAAAAACCTAATCATTTATTTTATTTTTTTCGTTTTTTTTTCTCCTGCCGATTTCGGACACGATGTAATCTAACATCGCAGACCTGCGCGCACACACACACACGCACACACGCACACACATATATATATATTTATCTTTTAACGGTCGTAATAAAAGTGTTTTTACAGTGTTTGCGCACACCAAACGTATGTTCCTACCTAACCTATATTTCCATCAGGTAAATGTTTCGGACGAATACGTGCGTTTGTTTTTCGTTGTACCGAAATTCTCGCCATTAACTGATATTGTAACCCATATTTTCATCACACTGAAATGCAGTGAGTGAACTGAAATTGGAGTGACTCCGAGTCTCCAACAATATTGGCGCATCTGACGACGTTTGTCGTATCATTATCATTATTATAGTGTGTAAGACGAGTAATATTCTTCTTTCGATTAGTGCAGATCATTTATTTTTTCATCCAGATAAATTTTATTCTCACGTAGGACTCTCTTGAAATATTATTATATTAAATTGTTAGGTTGTACAGAAAAATGTGGACAAAACCAAACAAAAACGAAATTCTCTATACTCCAATACTGTACGAACACTCTTAGTGCGATGAGTAGTACATTAATTATAATACATGGCCTACATGCTCGAATTTTCTTTTTATGATATTTCAGTTACACTTAAGTTTGATTACATACAGTAATCTCGTAGTAATTAATAAACTTTTGATAAAGTAAATAAAAATAAATGTATTTAGACTCGTTTCATATTTGATTACATATTTGATCAGATTTAACATAGCTGGCCTTCAGTAAAATGTTAAATATAAATTAAAATATAATGTATTTGTTTAAAATATAACTTTGTATGATTTTAAGTACATAATCATATATATTTCTCTTGCGGGACGTCTACATAATATTGGCACTGGTAATTATGCAATCGACCCGACAAGGGAAAACCACAGTATAAAGATGCGTGATAAATAAATCAATAATTTAGTACTTACTACTTATCATACTTTTTACTAAATTAAAAATAAAATACTCGTATAATAAACAAATTCAAAAATAAGTTGGCAACTGCGTTCCGGTTTGCTGTGCTGGAAGTTTCGAGTGGTTTACTATAATGTACAAGTCTAATTTGAATTCAATGACATCTCAATATGATTTAAAACGAAAAAATGATTCTGAATGGAGACAGTTTGTCTACCTATAGTATATTATACAATGACAAAATGTTTAATACATTTTGCTGTTAATAAATTTACTTTCGTTTTTTTGACAAATTTAAGCTTAAAATAATTGTCAAAAAAAAATATATATCGTTGAATGACCATCGAAAATTATTATTGACATTTTCACCTACAATTATTATTGAAAAAAAAAAGTAAAAAATTATACATGCCTATGAAGAATACAGATATTTCACGAAGAATCAAAAACAACAAAAAAATTATACAGTGTGTAAATTCATTAGGTATTATATAAACATTTTTTTAAAAAATGTTATGTTTCTTCTACGGTTATTTGTATTTGAAAAACAACAAAATAAGAAAATCATTTGATGAGAAATCATTATTTTACTCGTGAATATCCAATTTCAACAAAATTAAAACTTCAGAAGCTCGTGAAAAATATTTGTAGAATTACGCTAAACTTTTATTTATAATTCCAATAACAACTTATAAGCAAGCTTGTATAATATATACAAATCATGGGTATGAATATTAAACATTTTATGAATTTTTAACTAGATACAAAATAATTTACAAATATCGCAATATTGATGAATTTCGCCGAAATTCTAATTTAAAACGTATCTACAAAAATATTGTGGCAATTTATTTTTCATATTTTTTTACTGATATATGTACAACTTATGAAGACCCATGCATTAAACTTTCATGTTCCATAAATGAGCTCTTGTATTTATAGAACAAGAACTAAAATAAATTAAAAACGTCAAATGTCTATATAATATTATAGTATATTTTAAAAGTTTATCGTTTACCCATGGAAATGTTAAAATAAACATTTAGTGAAAATGTCAAGTATCTAAGATTGTTTTTTTTTAGTTTCCCTTTATTTCTTTACCTGAGGATTTTTTACCTAACTTACTAACATCCAATTAGATATAATTTTCTACTAGAGACCACCTCTCAAATTCGAAAATCATAGAATATTTTCCACTATAAATAGTGTCGTGTAAATAAAAAAATTGATATCATTGTAACATCGCACATTTGTCGCACCTCTCGCGGAATCAATACAACTATTAAAATAATTTAAATAAAATAACTTTATTGGAGCATAATATTATATTCAGTTATATCTGTTAAAATTTAAAATTTAACTTAGAATCATATTTGTTTTCCTTTTTTATATTTATTTACTATGTTTAATCATAAACTACATCTGCATTACATTTTAACAGCAATACACAAGTAAGCGCCTCCAATAAAGTTCTCGCATTTTTGTATAGTTAATTATTTTTTAGTATTGTTTGTACTACATTATTTAATTCAACAAAAATACGTATAATATAAGCACCAAATGATTGGCTTATTCCGTCTCATAACCGTATTATGGTTACCGATTGGCTGGAAGATATCATTTTTACGACTCGTGTTAGGGCGATAACACACCTGCAGTGCCCTAATTTTTTGTACACACATTACATATTATAGCAAATTAACATACAGGTAGGTACCCTTTGTAGTTGGGCAAGTTACGTTTGAAAAGTAGTAAAAAAAATGTAATCGGTTCATCGTAAAAAATATAATGAAATTACTTTATCATGCATAATATAATAGTATACGAAATGCTGTTTTACATATTTTTACATAATCGAGTTTATTATATTATTATTTTAAAAGTATTTTTTTTTTTCATATTTCATAGTTTATAACGGCGAGATTGACAAACATTATCGCTCGCAAAAGTCGTAGGTACCAACTACACACGCCAATAATGTATAATATTATAATCATCGGCTACTATACAAAAAACACAATGGCAAAGGCAAACGCATTCGTGAGAGATTTATGGGAAATGTAAATACACAATTATTATTATATTGTTATTATCAACAGTTTTTATAACTTTTATTTCCAATTGTTGTTTTGTTTCCAGACATGTTTAATATGTCACAACAGTTGTTAACGATGAGAAGTTTCGGTTTGTTTCAAATCTCAAGATTATGATAATATACTTTTTACTGTATTACATATTTGTGTAGTGCTTGGTGAGATTTAAAAAAAATTAATATTTTCACGAGTCCTTAAAAGTGTTGATATTTATTTGTATTAATTGGATGGTCGCCATAGTCAAAACGGCATGGACATAGAGTATATTATAAATAAATAAATGCTACGCTGAATTTATGTTTTTTTTTCAGTTAACACTAATTGTTAGGTTTTAACCAATCATTAATTTTTAGTTCAGATTGTCCGATTCATCTTTAAAGTATGCTTCATTACTAGTAACCAGATTAGACTAGGAGAGGATCGCTTTTTAATTTCGTGTAGGTTTTAAATTTATTTTCATCAAGAAACTTGATAAATATATTGATGACGTTAACAGTAAAATATTTTACTATATTTATATTTTATACCCATATTTCTAAAGGAAAAAATCTTAAGTATATAGGTAATAAAATAGCAAAAAAAAATTTAACTTGAAAATATAATACACATTTTATGATTGTTTGATTGTATTCATAATTGGAAATTGAATCCTACACTTTTCGTCCAAGCACCTGTAAATCTAGCTATAGTGTCAATAGGTTTAATTTCTACCATGGTTGGTTGATAGCAATAATATAAAATAATATCACTATGGTATTTTAATTTTGGTTCATAAATTAACTGTTGTTGTAAACAGCGATTTTAAATTACAGGTTGAAAAAATAATAATTTTAATTTTGATGTTTTGCCCTAAAAGTATAATAGAAGTGTTCATAAGTAAAATATGATTTTTATAAATCCACTTGAATGTTCTAAATTAACAAGGCATAACCAATGTAATTCAAAATTGTACACGATCAATGAAAAATATTTAACTCATAAATATACCAAACCCCAGTCTCCTTTTTTTTTTCAAATAAGATTCGCATATTAATAACATAATATTTTAATACATCCCTGATCGCTATCTACTGACGTGGAACAAATTTCTGGAAATGTGCAGCCAGTCTTTGACTTGCAATTCGAATTAAGATTATTTGTAGTGAGGCGTCTTGTATAGGCAATAGTGATACGTGCATTTTTTAAATTCTTTTTAAATTAATTTAATTGGCAGTTTTATCTGTTGCCTTACAGTTAGGTGGAGTTTTGTGAACAGCGTAGTTTTAAACGACAGGTAAGGAAACAATAAAATGTCAAATCTAGCAGGCCATGCAATAAGCTGTGACACCCGATCCAATTGTCCGGAAAATCCCGGTCTAAGGTAATCCCTGACTGGCTTTACTGATGTTATGTTCGAATAACCATTAATAATAAAAATACTCAATTATGAACCAAAATAAACTAACAAAATAATAATATGAAAATTAATATAACCAGCGTCTTTTTTGTTTTTACAAAATAACTGTGTACATTTCAAAGAAACTTGATCTGGGTCGCTGCCGCATACATTTTATAATATTTACATAAAAAATTAGGTCGGTTGACAAATACAAAAAAAATACGTGTTTTTCATTGAGTTATTTCTACGTTTCACAAATTAAAATAAAAAAAAACACTTAAAGACGGCATTAGTTTTACCAATGTAACTGCATTTATTATTCATTTTATTTCTTTGATTAAAATTTAATTTTTAATTAAAAAAACATTAATTATTCATTCACAAAATATTTCGATACGATGAAATACTATAATCTCAATGTCAAAAATATTTATTGAAATTTTATTTCATACAGTACGAATTACTTGACTATAATTTATGTATTTCGCCTATATAATTTTTATAATTTACTTAATGAGTAAATTTCAGATATTATATGTGCTGTGAATTTTTTTTAATAAAAAATATAGCTAAATATAGTTTTCGTAAGCGTTAATTCTTGTGGATCCTCGTATGTTTGGACATAGGAAAGCTTTAAAAATATAATCCGATTTTTAATTAATTGTATTATAAGAGTTGAAATAAATATGAACTATAATCGTATATTATAGGTTCCATTATGATATTTTTTTCCATGATATATAACATAGACTCGACTAACTTTTTAAAAATAGGATTAGCTTATAGCGAAATATTAAATTTGTTTTATTATAAAAATAAGATTATTAATTTACATTTTTTTTTTCGAAAAAAAACCTATTTAAATTCTTAAATTACCAGCCAATATGCAATAATAAGAGTTAAAATATTCATAATAACGTTATTCACTGGAAACGATGATAAAAATATCAATTTATCCCTGGGAAAAAATAGTGTTATTATTAAGATCATTAGAAAAAAATTCAGAACGCAACAAAACGGTTTCTTTTCAATATTGATAATGATAATAAAATGGAAAGAAAATCTTCGGATTTTTCAATAAACCTTTTATGTTTTGGAGTATTCTTTATCATTCTTTATTTCATTATTATTATTATTATTCAATAACCGGTTTTAAATTGATTTAAATTATAATGGAGATTTCCCCTAATGTGGGTTGAATCTAGTTGATTTACCTCTCTGACGTTCGAAGAACTGTAGTATAGTGATAATACATATATTGACGCCAGGGGCGCAATTTCAATAAAAAAAAGTGGGGGTTCTGAAGCCCCTTTTTTCTATATTATCTTATGGTTGTGGTCGTTGTGGATGCCTGCATAATGACTGTTAAAATGGAAATAAATATGAAAAATATTGGGGGTGCTAATTTCAAAATAATTGCCCCGAGTAGCGCCTATGATTGATGCCAAATCTCTTGACCAGTACGAGCACTACAACCAGTTAGTAGCTCAACAGGCATAAGGGGTGGGGGGTTCACCCTTAGTTTGATGTTCCGAATGTAACTAGATGTTTTCCATATGGTTTTGTTGTAGATGTATTGATGAAATTATGCGAAACTATCACAAAAACGTTGTAAGTTGACGATTTTCCCATGCCTGAAACCCGAACCGCCCTTCACCCTTTCGACCGGTTTCGCCTTCTAATCGAGTAGTTTGATATTTGCAGTATAAAACTGTCCAGTTGAGTCCTATTTTTTTATACTCAAGTGTCCCGTTAATTGTATTACACATACCCTGCGGCAATACAATAATCTGGGACACTCTTCGAGTTTAGAACAGAAGTTTACCTACAAAAAATCACAAAAATTTTTAAGTGCGGTATTTAAGCACAGTTAAAAATGTCGAAAACCAAATTCGAATAACAGCGCGTTATCGACGAGAAAAGGGGGAGGGTTGGCCGTGCTTTGTGAATCACCCTGTACATCATACGTGTAGCGCGCGTGTGAATACATCGTGAGCCCCGACTCGGGTGTTTTATCTCTGTGCGCCGTCGTCGTCGTCGGCTGTAACGTTTTGTTCTTCTTCACTTGAAAACTTTTCCGAAAGACGATGCTGTATCCCCGAGCAGAGGTCTTAAATGGGGGGGGGGTGATGGCGCGCTGTTCGGGGGGAGCCGGCACACCTCCCGACCCGCGACCGCGTGCTGCAGGCAGAGTATTATTTCGTAGCGTTAAAACACCGGTGGCCCGTGAAAACTTCGACTCCTTCTCCGGCGTGGCTTTTGTTTCTGCTGATGTCGAGCGACTCAACTTTTGAATAAAACGCGTGTGAGGAGGCTTCTGCTGCTACGGCTTCGCCGCTCACGTCGTCCTTTTTATATTTGTTTTTATTTTTACGCGAAAAGTTTACTCTTATCAGACGGAATATTTCACACGCGCGAGCGTTTATCGTCTAGCTTAAAATTATGTTTTATGCATATATGTGTATGTGGGTGTGTGCGTGAACAGTGATTTCGACGACAGAGTACTTTAGACTTCGGCGATGATGTGCGTGCGTAGGAGCTGCGTGGCAGAAGTCTGAGGGAAATTTGTGTACCGCGAATTCGCTTATTGCGATGAAACTCGCGATGTACGATTTTCCGTCGACGAAACTTCAGCAAGGACCTTTTTGTTTTTATTTTCTACCACCCGTTGAGTCACCGGAGACTCTATCACACAAGTCGTTCGATTATGTTGCTAGAAAAAAAAAAAATTATGTATTTCGGTTTATTCTGCGCGTATGTCATTATAGTGTTTTAGTATATTATTATAAGTTGTTAAAATTGATCGCAATCCAAACTTGTGTCATTAGTTGTAGTCAAGAGATTGTATTTAAATCTTAACTCCTAGACTGTACCCGAGGTGAAGAGATTAATGGACCTATAAGTTAAGTACTTGTTACAGTACGCTCCCCGAGGGTGTTGAACTTGGCCTGCTTTTGCTTTCCATAATTTATATAAATGGGATTTAGTGTCGGGAAGAGTATATAGAGTATCTTAGGTTTCACAGACGATTCAGCGTTTTTAACAGAAGTAGACTTTACCTTAAGTCAACAACTATATTTAGCTTTTCAAACAATTTGCAGTCTGTACCAACACCAGTAACTTATCAGACATTACACGTATAGTCATTTTCAGATATTCGACAAAATAAGGATAAACTTATTTGCGTGCTAAATTATCACCTGTGTATCTTATAATTATTAAACATTGTATCACATACTCTGACTAGTGAATATAAGCGCACGTAATAAACAAATATTTGTAAATCCAATTTGTAGCAAAATAAAACTACACAAGTCTAAAATCAAAATAAGTGTCCATCAATGGGGGGCATGGTTTATCAAATTAAACAACTCGTGTTCTATTGTTTTCTTAACCCAAATATTATACCTATTATGCCTACGACATAGATTGTCTATTTTATGTTAGAAATAAAATAAATAAAATACGATTTGCTTGGTATCTTTAAATATCAAATAATATATAAAATTGTTTGAAAATCGGCAACACATAATAATATACCTACATCGAGTGTATTACCATAGGCTGATTATAATAACGTAAAAAAACAAATAGTAACTTTATTTAATTAATGCTTGCAAAAATCGAAAAATGTATTATATTTTGTAACTCATAGAACATGTCTCTAGTACAAAAAACTGTTATTAGGTAATTTTAAAACTTTTTAATCGCATCGTAGCATTGTCTATTTGGGAACATTTAATTCCGATACATACTACAGGTGTACCCTGAAGAAAAAGAAATTCACCTAAATAAATAGATTTTGATACTATTATAGTAGTTATGTTTACAATCATAGGTAGGTACCACAATTTTAAATGTATTTTATTATTTGCCAAAACAATGTAATAATAAATTGAAATAGATTCTAATTAATATAACCGGAATTTAATATACCTACCTACCACAATACTTAATTGAAAATTACTACCTATTGGCTATATTTAGCCGGTGTAAAAAATGATTAGTTCTCAATAATAAAACAAAAACCTACATGTTTTAATTAACATTGGTAGTTATTATTGTTTGAGTTGAATATAAAAAAAATTATGTACATGTCTTAGTTCTACGAAAATCACAAGATTGAACCTCGCTAAGTTTTATTTTTTGTAAATGACTTAAACAAACGAAAAGTAAAGTAACTTAATTCAAGTATTAACTAATTATTTAATATTTTAATAGCAATTAGCTTAAAATACTGCACTTATTAACATGGATTAATTAAATGGTATTAAAAGTAAATTTCGAAACTTCCTTTGGGAGAATATCTTAATGTGTTTATTCCTGATATGAACTTTCTAATTTCGCCTTAAAATAACTTATATAATTGAATAAAAGTCAAAAGTCAAAGAGATAATCTAGTAAAGTAATTCTTATCTACAGAATTGTGCAGTACATTCTTGAAATAAAACCTTATTAAATAACAAAATAAACAATTCCGTTGATAATGATTGAAATATGTTGTACCTTCTGGCTACTGGGTATTTTTTTATAAAATAATACTGCATTCGAAGTTTCAAAATTGTTTCTGATTTTTTGGTTTTATATTGATTTGATTACTTTTATATTTTATTCTTATCATGTGAATATTTACTTTAATAGCATTTCATAGAACACCAGCTTATATGATATTGTTGAGATAAATCCATTTATTTCTAACAACAATTTTCTGAGATTTAATTTTATAGAAACGGTTAGTATATTTCAGTTTATTTTTCAATTTAATTTATAATATAAATACCAGAAATAGGACTATAGCGGATTTTCCAAGTATGTATGGACAATTTTGAAATGTTTTAACGTTTTAAGAAGAGTCCGATATATAATACTGTATAACTGAACTAAAGTACTTAGATTATGTTTGAAGAAGAAATAATAATGAAAATCTACTACAATAAGGGTCATCTTCAAAGTTATATCAGGAAAAGACTAAAGTATAATACAATAAAACATACTTTATAATAGTCCTTTACTTCTATAATATGTTTGTACCAAATGCTTTATTGCCGGAAAAACTAGTTTATATAATATAATGGTGTCATCGACTACTTAAAATTTAGGGAACATTTTTAGATTTATCTCAAAAATACTATTCTATAGTAATACACTGTAATTGTAGTAAATCACTACTACAGTTGATAATTTCTAATATTTCTAGTAAACTATTACACTGTATAAATTATTGTGTAATAGACTATTGGAAAAATATTGAACTTAATGAATCCTCATAAAGCCCTAAAACACTGAAACTAATAAAAAATTTTAATAATTTTAAAAATAATCTGAGAAAATAAAAAAAATATGGGAAAGAGATTATTTTTGAAAAACCAGTTTAAAAAAAAAAACTATATTGTTCATTTATTGAACGTAATTTAAATTCAACGCCAAACAACAAATTACTGTAGATACTTGCTGCTATTTTTTTATTGTGAGGTTTATTGTCTTATCGACCTTGAAATTTTCAACTTCTTATAATTTATTTTGATTTGTAAATTATGCAAAACTCACATTTTGCTTAAGTTTACATTCACAATTTAATACAAGGTTATTTATAAGTTATTCTTACAGCGATTGAAAAATATCAAAAATACATAGTCCCCCTTTTTTATTGAAGCATTTCAAAATTCATCTAAACTTCTAACAATTGTGTTTATATTTGTAGTTATAATGGTTATAAACACAAGATCTTCCATAGGTAACGCTTTTTTTTATGTTATAAAATAAAAATTTAATGTCAAGTCATATCAATTTTTATGAGCTTGTGAAGTTCAAATTTTAAAAACATTAAGTTCGTTTTGGGAGTTTCGATAATGAGTACTTTCATTTTTTACTACCAAATATGGTATAATAAAGTAAAATGTCGTATGTTAAATCAAAAAACCATAACAATCGTCACGAAAAAAACTATATATACCTAATCCGATATTATTATAGTTACTAGAAGACAATAATATTGTATCTAAATGCACAATTTTTACTTTACCTATGTACTATACGTAGATGAAACTCTATTTCGGAGGCGTTAATCTTCTCAAAGCTATAGTATTTTAGCGTAGAAAGTAATAAACAGTGGTGCAACTAGGTGTGGTTTTGGGCTTGTAACCTTCCTCTCAAATATGTTTCAAATTAGTTTACAAAATACGCGCATTACGTGGTTCCGTATATACCTACCTATATTTATACAATTTGTACGGCAATTCTTAACATTAATATTTTTGCAACTTATACATAAAATATATTTTAATACATTACAATATGAGTTTAATTTTTTTTTTTTCGTATCATTATATCTGTACAGTAAGAAATTGGATCTTTGATTTAAAGGTTTTACACGTAACCCCAACCTAACCTAACCCTCTCACCCGCACAAAAATTAATTCCGTTTGCGCCATTTATAGGTAATAAACGTATATTGTAGAGGAGAAAAAAAACGTTAAATAACTCACTCAGTATAGGCATTGGTGCTACACCCGAGCATCGCCGCGATATTCCGTTCATAATCATTTTTCCCGGTCGTGTTTTTAATATAATTATTATTATTATTAGCCGGCCGCATATTATTATTATTATTATTATTATTATTATTATTATTATTATTATTATTATTATTATTATTATTATATCCGTGCGCGCCAGTCAGATAACCGTCGGAGTGTTAAATTATTCGTACATCCAGCATATTTACGATTGTAATAATATGTCGGATTCCATCGCCGTACGCCCGTGCGTTTTTGAGACACCCCCTCGCCCCCCACCAACGGCGCCGCCACCGTTGGCTTCAATCCGCCCCCATTTCAAACGTTTTCGCTCGTTAAAAATGATGAATGACCGTTTACCGATATCGCGTGTGTCCGGGGGAATCGGCGAGAATATTTTTCCGTGTTATAATACAGATATATAATATTATATACATATATCACACACACACACACCAGCACTGGTGTCGTACAACACGCGCGTAGATGTGTGCGCGCATAATAAAAACGGAAAGGGATGGCGGGGGTGTGGGCAAAAGAGAGGGGGGATGAAAAAAAAAAACTTACGATCACGGGGATGTAATATTCGCTCCAGCGTGCCGGGGAGGGGCGGAAAAAAACCAGTGCACCGGTACCCGTTAAATATATACTTGTACATGTACCGTTTGATATTGTATATCCCGCGCATATTTGGAATATTTGGCAGTTTATTCGCACGAATCGTGAATTATTGTGTCGTCGTTCGTACACGGCAAATCAATATTTAATATTATGCAATTAACCCCCCGCGCCCCGACTGCAGGTGTGTATCCGTCAAAAACGGATTGGTGTGGTGCGAAAAATGACGTGTGTATCAAATGTTGTTTTATTTATACTTTCGCGGCAGACACGTTTGCGCTTAATATTATTATTATTATTATTATTATTACAATGGTGTGTTGCACATTCGAAAGGTTTTTCGTCAACAGTCTTCCGATTTTTTCAACTCGCGGACAACGGAGATTCCAAGTGGCTGCGAGAAGGCCCACTCCGTCAACACTATCGGTTTTCACCGATTTTATTTTCTTGTTTTTAACACGGCGTATTTCCCGTCCACTCCGCACAGGCACTTTCGTAAGAACATAATATATTACGTGCACGGTGCAATGGGAATAAATCAAGCCATCTCGGATGTATCATTTCATAATGACCTATGTAGGTCGTCGTTTGTTGTTTTTTGAGTTACGGTCTTGGACGGTAAATGGGAACAAGTCGCTATATTTACCTTCTATTTTGCATTTTTTTTTTAAATTGAGTACAACAATGTTCTACGTCGTTTTAAAATGCCCAAAAATATAAACGATTTGATATTGCATATTGAAATGATCGAAAATGAAGAATCTTCAAACTTCAAACAAACAACGAAAAATGCACATCAGTCAGTATATGAATACATGAATATATAAATTTGAAGTTTTTTTGTACGTATCTGAAGTATTGTGATTTTGACTAAATCTTTTTTACCCTCGCAGCACTCTCCAACTGTTTACCACTCTCACTTTGTAACTGCTTAAAAACGCAAATTTAACAAACAAAGTCAAAGATCAATGCGATATAAATTCATCAGTATAATGTTGTATTTTATTAAAATGTGTACAACAACTTTGGATGATCTTTTTGCGGGCGACCGAAACATATCGTTTTAACGACAATAACAAAGAAAAAATTGATCACAACATAATCGCTAGGTAGTGAAAACATACAAAAATTTGTTCAAAATAATCAAGCATAGTTTAAAATACAGTGTGTGACGTTTGTAACAGGTTGATCAATTGGTTTAACGAAAAAGTGTAGGTACAAATACAAAAAAAAAAAAATGAAAATTTTCTACCAACAAATGGAAACAACATTTAAATACAAAATGGACCAATGTAAGAATCATAAGATTTTCTTTTCATAGAAATTCGTTTATTTTTTGTAAAAATATACTGATGAAATGCAGTATGTTTAGCACTACCCTGTTAAATACGACATGCTTAATAGTGGTGCCTACTCAATATTCAGTAAATATATCAACATTTTATTCTGCGACAGTGCTTGCATATTATACGTTTATTTTTTTACGCTTTATATTTGATGTGCACACATATTATAACATTCTAGAGGCGAGACTATATATCACACAATGAAGTCACTTCATCATTAGACGTCAAACATGCAACAACCAATTTAAACGAAAGAACACGAAGATATATTATTATGTGAGGTGAAAAACTGAATAAAGTGCTCATATAATAAATATTACTATCAAGAAAACTCTATATTTTACGGCGTTACTCGCCGTGTTATGACTTACGCAAAAAAAAAATATTATATTGTTCATAGTTTTTCATGTTAAGATCAGTATCATTGGCGCCATAGGCACTTTACTCTCTTCGTAATTAACAATTTATAAAGGTATAGCAACATTGTCAGCGATTTCGAAATTTGTTCACTAATTTAGAGTGAAAAGAAAAACTAATAACAATATTCAGTCCAGATCTGCTGAAATGTATTTAAGTTGGGTGTTGGAGAATATGATATCATAAAAAATATTGAATATGAACGACTGGCAGATGTTAAGTTTTACAGAATATATTTATTGTACTATGTATAAATGTGTTCACACAACTGAACATAGTTATTAAGAATTCGAAGTTTGATGTAAATATTTTTCACTTGATATTCTAGGAACCGAGAAATAAAGTGTACGGCATAATGGACTCCCGCATTTCTGAAGTGAATTTAAAAAAAACTATACAAGATATAGAAAAAAAACATTTAATTTTGAAAAACCATTTAAAATAAGATTTTTTTTAAATTATTTATGAACAACCTAATCCAGCGAAATTAACCGCATTAGTCTGATCAGTTTGATTACTCGCTAATGATTATTTGAAATATGGGAGTCAAAAATTAAGTGTACCTATGTTGAACTTAAAGCTGACGCCAATAGTAGGAATTAAATATGACTTGGTTTCCACTATAGTCGAAAAGTGCCTACAACGTTTTTAAACGGTGTATAGTACGATATGTATGTGTATTGTGTATAAATATATTATATTGTGTAAAACAAAAATCATAGATCTAAATATTTATTTTTGATTATTGTCAAGGACAGTGTGAAAGAAAAATAAATTAAGGACTGTACTTAATAGAACAAATATTGAAATTAGAAATTTAATTTAAAATTAAATGAATATATATATCCGCAGATTCTGAGACTTAGTAAGCCATTGTTTTTATGGATCGATGATAGCTTAAGTACGATTCTCAGGTTTTTCATTGAATGTGAAATGATTTTTTCAATATTTAAAACGAGATAAAATCTTTCAGGAAAAATAGATTAGAACATTTTAATTTGTCTATCATCGAAGGTTTGGTTAAGGAAAAACTGCAAACTTATGAGGTACCTTTTATGTTGTGATTTTTTATAGTAATAAAATTAATATATTTTAAATTATGAATGTATCAAAATATTGTCGAATTATTAAATTACAATAATAATCGATGGTAAATAATGACGTATGACAAGCATTTGTTTTATGCTCAATAACCTTTTGACATTTGCCTGTTATGACTAATGGTAGTTGCGTTTACGCATTAGTATATAAATACATAACACTTGTCATCCAAAATTGTTTAATGAAACAATCTATAACATTAAATTAAAAACTATGTAGGTACCTCAGCGGGTTTTTTTTTTAGATATAATTTTTCATCAATAATTCATTGCATAATTTGGCCAACAATTATTTAATTTGTCGTAAAATATGCCTCGCTACATAATAACGCAATACATTGATATTTCAAATATTTTTTTTAGTATATACGATTGAGTTCACTGCACGGTAGTTTATCATTATTCGTTCAATTTGGCACATCGTCTAATGCTAGTTGAAAAAGAAGGAGATCTAGGAGAAATATTAAGAGAATTTTTACATAAAAAATGGTAGAAGTGCCTATACAATACTGGCACAGTACATAGACGACGGATATACAATGTGACATTATGTCACCCAATACGTTCAGACACACATTTCAACGAATCATATTGTCGCGGTGTCATTGTTTTCGATTTTTTAAAAACTTTTTATTTTTTATACCGGTATACGTATAATATATAAAAACCGTAGTATAAATAACACACATAATATTATGTATATAGTATACGTATATAGGTACTTTCGTTCAAACGGAAAAATATATGTTTTCATGTCTGCCTATAGGTATATAATATTACATGGGCCGACGGGGATGAAAATTAAAATCACTCGTCAGAAAACCAACAAAATGTTTAACGAGGCGTCGCGCAGATCGACAACGATATGACCGCATAATATTGTAATATAGGTAATATTATCATGTACTCGAACCGTCGAGTGTCTTCTGCAGACTCACTGCACGTCCCCCTGATATACTTTCTCCTCCGCATAATAGTCAACACGTCTGCAGCGTTGGCTTTACTTTGATTTGTTTCCACCGCAGGCCTGTACATTAGTTTCTCGTTTCGTCCTTATCCAAGACATACTGCCGAAAATCCCAACTGCGATGTCTCTTATTTATCACTCCTTCGACTTGCACGGTGCACAATAATATATACGTCTCGCGGGTAAAGTAAAAGAGAGGAAAACCTTTCTCCGTTATTCCCGAGCATTATAATCTTATTATTATTATCATTGTTATTATTATTATTATTATTATTATTATTATTATTATTATTATTGTTATCGGAGGGAAAAAAATCCATTCCCTCCATTAACGATTCTCGCTATCGGTTCAATGGTCGTCTATCACGGACGGTTTTCGTCACATAATTCCCATTTTTCGGCGGAGTGAAATTCGCGTGTGCAGCTGCGTAGTTCAATCGCGTAAGCGTACCTAGGTAAATTGCATTCTATCCGACATTATATCTCTGTAAAATGGGATTTTTATATTTCAAATCATTTCTGTTGATTTCGGTTAAATATGTACTGTATGAAGAAGTGTTTGAACGGAGATACCAAATGTCTCCAGTCGCTTTTTTTTTTCATTTCAATTCTTCTAGTGTCAGAAATAAAATCGTGAGTATACCTCTAATTTACGTTTATCTCGACTCGTCTATGCTTGGTGTATTTTTTATGACTGTTTACCTAAATTATTTCAAACCAATTACCCTCTGCTGTAATGATTATGGTCCATTGATATCGCCGATATTGTAATACATTTTATCGCGAGTGGCTTATTATAGATTGACCACTCGTTTTACGAGAGACCGAATTAGAACTGTTTCATACCTGATGGTACATAAATAAAAATATCCATTGTAGATAGTATGTTACGTACTTACTATTTTGGAACTTGTGGCACTCATAAAATATTATTTTTATTGCGTTACGTACTCAGCAAATTTGAGATTGTGATTTTCAACTACCTATTGTCAATTACAACTGCTTACGAATTGAAAAAATAATATGTATTATTGTTTGCATGTTGTGGATGTGTTTAAACAATTTTTACCTTGCAAATCGGAATATAATTCGTAACGACGGCGAATAGGATAATTATTAGAAATTTAGTAAATGAACAATTTTGACGATTTAAAAATACATAAATTTATCCGAATCGGTATATATAGGTACATTGAGTCCCCCAATTCACCAAAATTGATCGATTTTGTTGTCCTTGGTTTTAAATTAACAAATTTTTACTGAAACCTGTGTCTATGCATTAAAATCATTACAGTTTTTAGTTTTGTAATTCTACACTGAAACAAGCTCTGGTCTAAATTATTTGCTTTAACGAGTATATGACGTGCTAAACTCAAACAGTTTATTTTTCTACGAAATTTCAATTTTATCTGATATTCAGTATATTTTATAAATGAAAACTTTTATGTAACGACGTTTTTTTTCGCTCTTTAATTTAAGGTTTAAAAATGTAATTTAAATATTTTATATTACTATAATATTTTATTACGATCTTTGCTAGCGGAAATTCGATCAAACAAACGTAAGCGATTATTACTCGATCGCATTAAAGTAACAATAATAATAATAATAATAATAATAATAATGCAAATAAAAGACTTCACACCTCTCATATATTATATTATTTTCCAGAGCAATCGCATTCGCCTCAAATGTGTGCTCATAATAACAAATAGCTTTTTCAGTTATGTCTGGGTTGTAATTAAACTTATAATTACTTACAACACCCAAGCCGGCAAACTCTAAATCAATTGCAAAATCAATTTCATAAACCGATTACCAGTTAATATGGGTACGTTGCCAATCAACGGGTTCAATAAAGTTGTAGTGGCAGTGTGTCCAGTTTTTTATAATCGTGCAGTACTCTACCGGTATATTGATTAATTTTAATAATAAAAAAAGCTGCAAAATGGACTGAATTGAACTCTCGACTAGCTCAACTCACCTAAATTAGGGGCAGTAAAGTGTAGTGATAATCTTTTTACCGATTCTGTTGAAATTGTGTGCTTGGGTGGGTCCTTGAATGGTTTAGATTCATAATTTTACCCGGTAAGCACAACTCGGAGAAGTGTTCAAACAGAAATGTTTAGATTTATTATGGACATTTTTGTTTATAAATGTTTGTTATTGGTTACAAGAGAAATAGTAGAAATTAGTATCATTTTTGGTATGATTATCATAAGGCAGATGAGGTAAAATCATTCATCAAATCGTCAAGTTTATGATTTAAAATATAAAAATTACATCTAATTATAATTATGAGTGTTAAATGTGTGTTTATATAGGTACTCAAGAAATACCTAATTAAAGGTTAGCTCTGTAATTCACACAAGGTTTTTTTTTCAGTTGACCTACAAAAAAAAGATATATTTTTGTGACATAGATTTTTTTTATGAATATAATATTTATCAATAATAAAAATGTTTCTCGTGGGCAACGTCGGGTGAGACAGCTAGTCGTATTATATATAATATTTGAAAGCAATTCGCCTCACGAGAGTAGAACTATGCAAACAAAACTTTAATTCATTGTAAATATTGTTTTATTTATGAATACTTTTCGATACTATTTACGAAGTTTTTAATTCGTTTGTTTACTAGTAATATTGTTATATTTTGTTTTGTTTTTTTTTACTTGACATTCGTTAGTTGTTTTATTTAAAATACATTTTTGCCAATGCCATTTCAAATTCATTTTATTATTTTTCAAGTCAAGGTAAAGACAATTTTATACTTACGATTTATGATCTATCCATATTCTAGTTTTGCATACCTAATTATTAATGCGTACAATAATTATTACTGACTAAATTTCGTAAATAAATTAGAATACCCGCCCACGTACGTGTTTGATGGTTTAAATCTATTATAATATAATACGTCTAATTGTATCCGTGGTTTAATACAAGTAATAATTGTACGTCTTTGTCACAGCTGAACACGAGTATAACATAAAGCCATTGTCACAATAAAATCATATTATTATTACCTACACATACCTATGACACAAGATTTTTTTGATCAGCCGAAAATCAGACTGTTGTGATTTTGAAAACATTTATTCGCGTAGTATGAAATGTTTGTATGTGTTTGAACATTGAACGACACTGTATTACATATTATAATTATGCTTAAATCAATAATTATGTGTAGTAAAACTGAAATTATACCAATATCGTAAGTGGATAATAATATGATATATTATTGGCATAAAAGATAAATTTAAAAATAATAATGTTCTTACGACATCTCCTGCAATTCTGCGATATCAGGCCGGATCAGTATTCCGTTTTAGGGGGTCGAAATTCTATAAAAGTAATTTACGGCCACAGTGATTTCATATCCTTGCTTAACTTTACAACCTTTTTCAACGCAAAGTGCCATAATATGTAAAAGTGACCGTGGCTAATGAGAATTCTCATTTTTCCTCGGTAGTATACGCTATCAGGTAGAACATCTTAAAAAAACCGTTGCACCGTTTACTGTTTACTTTTTCGTATTATTTCAAAGTGTACACTGTTGTTGTTTTCCAAGCGTGAAATACATTTTAAGGGTCTTCTATTATTATTACGAAGTACGAACGCGTAAACTCTTATGACAATTATTATACAACGATATTTTATTATGTCCTATGCGAATGATATCATTTTTTTGTCTTTAATCCTGTTGTACCAATACGCCGAAATAATGTTTTGATAATCCCACGAGTAACATTCTAGACATTATTATAATCCTAACTTACCCCAAAGTGTTCCGTCACACCATTAAAAAACCACCACCCCCCCCCCCTAACACTGTCGTCGGTCGTGCAAAATGAGTCTCAGAATACCCCGTACGAACCCCTCTTTACGATGACATTAGCCTTCGAATGACCCTCACTTGTGACTGTATTTACAAAGCGACCACAAGCTCGAAATGCCACGAGATATCAACACCGAGAAGTGTTGTGTCAAAAGTCAACTCAAAGACCGTTATGGGCCCACACCGCCCTTGGTGTAGTCTTGTATTCTCTGATAGGATAATTTATCCTTGTTCGTTGGCTTTATTAGTCTCCCGAAATAATATGACCTTATATAGAGCCGTAACAACATTGGTGATATAATTTCGGATTCTAGAAGAACGATTTTAAATCATTTTTCCCCACGATAAATGTTATCTATAAATTATTATTTTTGCACAGAAAAAAAAACTGAATGTCTCGATTAAAACGAATCGTGTACGGAATAGCCTTTATTTTTATTTTTTTGGCAATAGTAAAATATTATTATATTTTTAAAAATAGAGTTTTATTACCTACTTATATGTATATGGATGCATATTATAATTTAATATAAAGCCTTCAAACAGTTTTGATCGGGTGGTATAATCATTTGATAAAATACAAAATATTTATGTACCTATAGCTGTGGTGCTGTATTTAAATAAATAGTAATATTTTTATTTCCATAAACCTAAACATTAAATATAAATATATGATACAATATAATTTAAATAGTTTTGATTTATATTAATTCTGCAGCTTGTACTAAACATTTAAATAAGAATTAACATGATATTTCTTAAACATATTTTACCAGCGAAAAGTTTATAAGACGTCCGATGTACTCTTGGGAAACCATTTAACAAATATTTTGGTCGTAAATTCTATAGCGAAATATTATTAGTTTTCAAAACTATCGGTGGTAAACCTTGCACAATTGTAATAAACTTTTGACTGAATGTATAGCAATAAAACAATCTACGTATTTTTCAGCCAAGGGTAATGGCTTAAATGATTTACATTGGCCCAAGAAAACCTTGGATGAATCATTATTTAACGCAAACGCAATTCTTATCATTACTAATATTTTAAAATATTGTTGTAGGATCAAAATTCTCTTTTTGGGAACAAGCAATAACCATACAAGATCACCTTGTGTAGTCTTATGCACAATTGCCAAAGTTTTAATATTTTTATGACGTATATTATGTATCACATTTAAATAAATCTCAAATTTTTAAAATCAGGAGTTACAGTGGATAAAGATCATATTGATTGTATGAAATATTTAAAAAGTGTATTATTAAATATTTACTAATCAAGTAACAGAATACATAAGCATCATACATTATATTTTAATAATATTGTACTTTTATATCAAAATTTTTTTTAAAAAAATGAATTGGTTTGTTTTTATCATAAAAAATGCATTTTGTAATAATTGTATTACATGAATTGTACGTGCACTCACACAACATTAAATAGTTAAAAATAATACTCCTGTATGCTAAAAATTCTAAGAAAATGTATAAATATAATTTTGTATTAATTTATTTATTATTCTACTGATAAGTGACATAAATTATTTTATTACGTAGGTGTAATGAACATATCATTATTAGTTGTACATTCAATTTGATATATAGTTCATTAAAATTTAGATATTAACTTTGATGAGCTCTTATTAGGCTTGTAATCAAACCTTCAATTAAGCTCATCAAAAATCGTAATATATCATGTACAATATTCATAGTTGAAATACTCAATCAGTCATTTTAGGTGACCCATAAATTGCATATGTGGTATCACAGACATCACAATAAATATATATTGTAATTGTAAGTGCTATAGTAAAAACATTCAATTTTTTTCAAATAAATCGTTTTCAACATAAAAATGGAGTTTGCTATTATAGAATTACATGAATTGAACGCCCACACACATCATATAATTTTTCAACAATAATAATAATATTCACTTATTTCAAAAAGTCTACGAACATATTATAATTGTATGTTATTGAATTATTATAATAACAAGTGGCATTAATTTGATTATTAAGTAGTTATTATAATATGAGCAATTATTGATTTGTGTACATTAATTTATCTAATACACAGTTTATTTAAATTTATATAAAAACGTTGCATGATGATAGTAAATTCTGTTAGTCCAATCATTAAACCTTTAACTGAGCTTTTAAAAAATCATAATACATCTTGCAACTTTAATTCGTAATTAAAATACTCAATTATTCAATACGTTTTAGGTGACCCATTAGTCTGGATATAGGTATATGTGATGCTGTTGATAACAATCCAATTTGCTGACAATGTTTTACTTTTATTAGCTCTAAAATTGTTCAGTTTTATTTATGTGTACACGAACTCGTATATTGCGTTAATGCGATATACGGCAATAATTGAATAATTCATTTAATATTAGATTTGAATTGACATATTTTACATTTTCGATTTTTTTTCGTTTCAGAACCCCGTACTGACATTATTGGAGGACCGGAAATATTCATTGATCGAGGAAGTACCATCAACCTGACATGTGTTGTATTACATAGCCCGGAACCGCCGTCTTACATATTTTGGAATCATAATAATGCTGTAAGTCATAAACTTCAATAAATATTTCATCGATAATTGACATACTTTGAAAACATTTTACTGAAATGCATTAAACTATTAAAGTATTCGTTGTGTATGTATTTCGTTGATTCATGTGTTCATCATGAGTTCGTAACTTTTGTTAAACAAAAACTCATTTTTTGATTAACTTAAAATATTTGCTATTACATACTGCTTGTATAAAATACCACGATTGTCCATTAATATCTTATCATGAAAAAGCTGATCGTTAATTAATTAACTCCACTCTATTGTTTGGGTATTTAAATAGATCAAATGATTTTGAATGGCCATTTCAGTAGTCAAAAAATAGGAACTAAAAATTAAATTTCCCGTTTATATGGTGTTCCGATCAGTCAACGTCAAAGCGTCAAAAAGTATCGCATTAGACGTTTCATAAAGTTTTTTTTTTTTTAAAGTGAAAATTAATACACTTTATGAAGTCCCGAATTAATTAAACTTAAATCAAGTTAAATTAAATATATCAATAACACACTCAATTAATTGAAATGTCTGTTTAGAAATATAATTTTGATCTTGATTTTAAGTACCTACCTTGTTACTTGTTAATGATGTGGTCTAAATGTCCATTTATTTACTTTTGGACTATCTTAAAATAAAATTGACGAATGTATTTCAAATATCGAAAAACTTTTGTGTTGCTGTTGGTGTACCACAAAAAGTGAAACCCCATAAAAAATTAGACGACAACTATTTAGAGAATCGTATTGGTTTACTGTAGATATTTTCGATAACCACTATAGCATGCAATACCTACATACGAATAAAACCGTGAACTTACAACCACACTTGTGTAGCTCGGAGCTTTAGAAGCTTAGAGTATAGAGTAAAAGCGAACCGATAAAATTATGTTATTTAGTTGAATTTTGCAACTTAAAGATTTGGTAATAATTATTTACTGTCCGCATTGGATACAACCCTTATAATGAATACAAAAACTATATTCGACGTTAAATTAAAACATGTATTATATATACTTAAACTATAATAAAGTACGTTCCAACTTTAATAATACGTTAAGACGTATGGTATACTCGTTCTGAGGACCTTCTGATGCTAAAACGTGTTTATTCGTTTCACTTGGGAAAACATAGTTATCATGCATTATTCGACATTTTGCGCATAATCCGTGCTGTAGTCTTATTCTATAACTTGTGCACAAGTGCTCAGTGATAATATTATTACTGTTATGGTAAGCGCATAGACAATACCGCCGGACCACGACCAGACACGACTACATTGTAAATTCTGCGTTGTACAAAGATAACCCAACTATAATTATCTAAACAACACAGCAGATAAAATGTTGCGAGTCTTATCTAGATAAGACAGTTAATAGATAACCACATATTTCATCTAGTTAAAGCAAGAAACAGATGGCTTTTAAATAATTTAAAACTTACATTTATAAAACAGCATTCTTACAATAAGTACAAAAATACAAATATTATAATGATAAATATTATAATTATTGCTTTGCTATAATTATTTTAAAATAAAATGCAAATTAAAATTTAAAAAAAATATATACATATAATTACATAAGATATATAATATTATGTTCATAGGTTTGCACTCGTAAATAAAATGTGTGTAAGATATGATGTCCGCTTTAAAATTGTACTTTAATCTAGATATAACACTGGTTGTAACAATATTATATTTTTAAACCGTACCACACCCTACCGTATAGAATGTTCACTGATAATGGTCGTTTTAATGTGACGGACCGTGTAATCGTTTTTTTTTTTATTTAGCAAACCGTCCACACATTGCAGTAATAATGAACGTACGATGATATTTTCGCAAAATTTGTTTGGTTTTCTCGTGCACTATAGAGGACATATCCCTCTGAGCACACAAACATATCAATGGCCGAAATTCCGAGTGGCTCTCTACTCGAGCGGACGAGCGTCTCTGAACCGTCCCTTAACTCGATAATTTCTTCAATACTCGTGAGTTGTAATTGACGATATCCAATAATTATTAATCGTCTCTCGGTGTTGGTCGGGAGGGGGCCAAGAGACTTGCGATCTCTTGCACCGGTCGAAAGAGGCAATTTATAATTATTCATATTGCATTCAATTGATATACTTACATCTGCAAGCAGTGTATGAAAATATGTTTATAAATCGCGCCCGCGGTGAACTGCAGCTGTAGTAAAAATGTGGTATAGAAAATCGGTGAGGCCCGCCTTCCCGAGACTTATTTAAATTTAAATTTATTAAATTTCTCAGGCCATTGTAAAAAACTTTTTTTTACCCGTTTCCTCCAATTTTCTCCACTCATATACAACAAAAAGGAAATCAACGCGCCTCTTGAAATTGTCCAGAAATCAATTAATCGGAATCGACTTAGATAAACGGGAATTTACGAATCAACTCGTTCGCAGACCAATAGTGACCACAAGTTCATCGGTATCCATTTTGAATGGATTGGGGCAAACGCCATAGTTGTTACATTGTATGCCATTATCGACGTACATTTTATTATTCTACGTAATAGTATTTCAGTCAGTCGTTCGTGCAACACCGAATATCGATAACATATATGTTTTTTTTAATTACGTCACATTACCATAATTATAGTGATTTACAAAAAACCCTTTATTTGTTATTATTATTATCTAGTCATGATTATTTTTTTTCTATGTACAATTATTATTATTATGTTATAAATTTAACCGTATGATTGTTCGGTTAAAAAATCAAATTATCTCCTCGTGGTGTCCTCTGCGCGGGGCAACGCTAAACAGCTAACATGGAAATAAAAACCTCTGGGAGCGATTCGCTACACACGCATGATGGATGTCAGCTCAAAATCATATATTATTGTCCTGGTCGCAATTTACCCTTCGTCGGTTGCAATTTGGACGGTTTATATATACTTTGGTATTTCGGTAGGACTCGCGAGGTTTGCCGTCATCGACCGCAGTCTTGGGCCCGGTGTCGAACCGTCGTTTTCAAGACCACTATTGTCCCCTCTGCGAAAAGCATTTTTTCGTAAAATCGTTATTATTCGCGACTAATGGTCGTAACTTTACGCGAGTGAGGTAGGACCCGGTAAACTGTGCGCCGCACTGTACTTTGGGAAATTACTTTTCTTCTTCTTTTTCTATATATTTCTTTTCTTTTTTTTTTTTATCTCGTATCCGCATTTCGCACGCATATTATGAGTGTCTAACCTACGACACTCAACGACAGTATTGCGTGAGGGAAAAGAAAATATGTTCTTACGACGCGAAAGCATCACCTTCGACTAGACTTCGCGGCTGAATACGTTACGTTATTATAGGAGTTTTTTTTTTCAAACGAGATTACGATTTCTGCAAGTTTTGATGGTAATATTTTTCACCGCATTTCGCGTATAACGGATACAAATCGTTTTACGGATATTATAATAACATACATCATGCATACCGCTGAAATACGGGCTATCTATATCCTCCACTGGTGCGGGCTATGTATATAGGTATACCTACTTAAAATGTTGAATATAAATCTTGGCACGAACAGCCATAAATCGTATTTTAATATGGACGCGGGTACACTCGGCGTGACATTTTTTATATTATTATTATCATCATCCGCCGACTTCTAATAAAGTTGTAACTGAAATTTGTCTGTATATTTTTTTTTTTCTTTCAATATTTGGAGAAATATCCATAAATTTAATACGTAATAATATTACGCCGATGTACGCACGCCGTTTCACGTGTAACGTATTAGGCCCACGTTGTATATTGCTATTATTTCGGCGGTATTTCGCTGCACAGTAATATTATTATCGACCAAAGTTCCGTTCCAAAACGTTGCTAAGCCAAACTCCGCCATTATAATATGAAACATATTATTTGAACGATATGGTACTACAACAATATTTATTGATGGGTTTTCGGGTCGGGGACAAGTTGGGAAACATTGTTAAGACTCTCTGTGTGTGGTTTTATCCCCACTTCCAACGTCTTAAACTAATAACAGGGTGTATCTGTACACGCACATATACATTAACACATTAGACACTGTATAAACAATAAACTTTCGGCGAACACGCGTGTATCTACTGTAGTCATAGACGCGGAAAGGAAAAGGGGTCTTTTAAAGAAGTTTGCAGGAAATTATACTTATCGACCGGTGGTCCTACACCACTCTACCCACTTTTTCTTCTTTTGTCTGCCACAGATAATGTAAAAAATAACACCCTCGAAGCAAGAATACAAATCGAACCATTAATCTAAGCGATTTCATAGTAAACCAATTAACGCAGTTTAATATGAACAAAGAAACAGTCATTATAATAGTATAATGATAAAACAAATAAATTAATGGCGGTATAACAATAATAAAATATTAAATTTATTTTAAACCGATGATAATAGGACAAAATATGTTGGTATATATTTTATAATTTATTATCATACATTCAACAAATATACTTAGGCTGTCCTATACTTTTACGAAATATCTGTTCTCTAACTCGGTATAAAAATGTGTAACTAACCAAGTTTTCAAATCTTTGGAGAATATTACAAAAGTTTTGATGGTTAGCTATACGGTTAGTACTTACAAACTTTCTCAACCGCAAGCTATGAATAGCACAACCATCAAGTTCATAAGCTCAGTATTGGCTATTTGTCAAATTGTTTTTCTTGATAGTTCGAAGTCAACGGAATAAAACAAATAACTGATTAACTAGGTTGAAAGACAACAAAAAGTTTAAAGCCACTGCTGCAAGCGAAGATACATTAAATACTGCCCAATGAAAATTTAATGAACTAGCTCTCAAACTGGATCTATAAAAATGCACATGTGAAATAAAGTTAATAACTGTCTAGAAAGAATTTAATACTAATTATTATTGAAAAATAAAGTTATCAACATAATGGTTTGCATACTGTATTAAACGCATTAGCGTCTTTTAACGATATATTTTTTAATTTAAATGTTCAACGTTCAAAAGTTAAAAGAAATACCAGTTTTAAGTTCTAAGAATCTTATAGAAACTAATATATTTATAATGAAATTAATATCGCTGAAAATAAAAAAGAAAATATAGTCTGCTGAGCAATATTATACATTAAACCATATACTAAACATATTATAGTTCAGCACATAAAAAAATTCAAGTTTTGTTGGAATTGCGGCATAATGCCCTCCTACAAGGCAACAAATACTCAGAAAACGTTTAAGCATTTGAAATTTAAAAAAAAAAACTGCTCAGCTAAATAATTACTGTGCTGATAAAAATTAATGATTTATACAATTATACCTCTGTGCTTTAAAACACTCGAAACCAGTTTCGGACGCTAACGTAGCTCTTGCAAATGAGCTCTTGGCTACGGCAGTTCGGCAATTCGCTCAGCTACAGGACAGTAAATTATTACAATAAAATATCAATTACGGGAAACAATTAACAATACGAGTACGCCACAGTGGATTAATCGTGATCGATTCCACGAAAATTGCATTTTGCTGTCGAAGACGTCTCACAGCGCGAAAGTAATGATATTATCAACTGTCGGAAATAATAACATTTAAAGTGTGATTAGATTAAACACAAACGGTGGTCAGTTGTTGGCATCTCCAATGAGCCGCTCTGATAAGTGCATTTCTCGACCCTTGCACAGTAGCGCAGTTTGTTCATCCAAATTTAATTTTACTAAACCTATATGCGTACTCGGCGTGGAGCACTCAACAATCCGCATAGGCTCAGTTATGTGTTCACATTTTTAGAACGATATATTTACCCGTTGAAATACCAACCCACTTCAATAGAATTTAGATTACAGATGTAACGATATATTAACATACCCGTTTGTGCACAAAGGTATTGTAGGTATTTACCATTTTATAACGAATATTTAATTCAATAGGCATCAACAATATTATGTTATAAATGTTAAAGGACCTATGTCATATTTTGTGCATACATACGTATTACTATGAAACATTCTTTTTTTATTTAAAACGCATAATATGTTTTCGTATGATTTTTAAATAAATATAAAATGAAAAAACGTGGCTTTTAGTTTTAGTATTTAAGCATTATTCATATACGATAATAATGAATCGACTACGCCTATACCGAGTAGTTTAAATGGTATAAGTAAAGTCCACGATTTTAAGCATATGCCCCTCACTTATATAAATAATTTTAAAAATAATAGTATTTTAATATCTTATAAATTAAATTATACAAGATGACTATAATAAAATGGAGTATTTACTGAAATGTATAAAGAATATATTTCTACTTACAATCGTTTATATCATAAAAATGAAATTCGGTCGTTCTAAACCGCATATCTTGAAAATGTTTGGACCGATTTGGCTCATAATTTCTTCTAAAATGTTCGTAATAATCCGAATGAGATTCTTGGGGAAAGATAAATCGGGAAAGGTTTCCGAAAAATTGGAAAATATGAAAGGCTTTTTTTCCATGAGATATTTTAATATATAAATGGTTGCCATGAGTCACATATTATAATATATTAATAGTATTAAATTAGTAGAAATGTTTATTTTATTTTCTTATAAATAGTTGCCAAGTCAGGTTACATAATAATTGTATAATTTATCATTTTAATATATTTTGGTCACCATATATTTTTAAACCCAATTGGCTTATCCGCAGTTAATCGACTCGTAAACTGCTGGATATTTTCAATACAAAAAACGCCAATAGATTCCACGAGACTTGGAGGGTGTTTATAGCTTACTTTATCAACCCCTATAAATAGCCACAAATAACTTTTTTCAGCTATCCCATTTTAAAGTGGTCACCGTTGCTTTAATAACTCGGAAGCTGTGAAATGTTATTCTATACATTGTACCGAAATAATATCAAGTGCAATATATCTAATTTTTAATCTTTCGTTTTTCGTTTTGTCTCCCTACATATGTATTTCCGACCACTGGGCATCGCCGAGAGCAATTGTAGCTGACCACCCTAAAATACGAATTGTTGTTGGACCATCGTGTAGGAATCGTGATCTGTGTGTGTATATTGTTTGTGTGTGTGCAATGACGCATAATATAAATATAGGTCACTAGTAGACGCGTATTCGGCCATTTGATGTGGGAGAACCTTCATGCGCGAGCAAGTCGAGATCGGAGTCTGCCGGAGACTTATCGGCTGGGACAAAACACGGACGTATTACACACGAGGTCTCGTTGTGGTGGTACATAGGTAGTAACCGCACTGGTCCGATCACTGTCCAAAATGTCAATGGCCCTAAAAAGCGCTACCCCCACGAGGGGTGGTCTATCGTTACAACGCTGACACGTACTATATGTTGACGGGCGTAACGTGCATTTATGCTACCTTTTTATATGTTTTGAAAAAACGCAACACCTCGATTGTAATACATTTTAAATAGTGGGCAGTGACATTGTTGGTTCAGAAGAAATTCCCTATATTAAAATCATGTCTATAATGTTTGTTTTGCATTATTGCAATGCTTAAAATATCGCGAAACATACATAATATTATAATAATTAATGTTCATATATAGGAACACGTTTATTGGAATATCAATTTGTTTACCGCGTAGGTTAATCAATTACCAAAGTGCATATTGTTTAACAATTATTAATGTCCGTTTCACACTTGCACGCGTATTACACTGTGGTAGAAATATCATTTAATAATATGTATGAGGACTATACAGTTCATTATAGTCGAATTTATGTTTTCTCGAAATTTGTAAAAAGGTGAAAAAATCGCAATCACTTTACACTACATTTTAGCCAACGGGGTGCTACTACCAGTATAAAATACCCAGTGACCACTTAATGCATAGTCGAATATTACTCGTGGCTGACTCATAGAAGAAACGAAACGCACATAGGAATCGGTACGACTCACCAACTCGACGAAAGATGATCGCAACGCACAATTGATGTACGGCAAGTGCGGAAGGAGATGGATGGACTACCCGCGAGTCGATCCACAGCGACTCCCGAGATAAGATCCACTAAATCAGCGGTTCCCAACCTTTTTAGTTGTGCGGACCACCAATTTTGTGAACAAATCTCTGAGGCCCACCTATATACGTATGCACATGTATATATATATACATTATACAGACGGCAGCTATTAGAAATAAAAGAATTAAGAAATCAATTTTTTTACTAAGAAAAACACTTTATTCAACTGAACCACAAGTTAAGCAATTTAATGTGATTTTTGACATTGCTTGTCCCGCAAGGGAGAGTTCATATCTGTATTAAGACTGGATAGTTTTACCTAACCTAACCTACACTGTAGTTGATGTTGATTAAATAATTTAAATATTATTATAACCAGAAATATTATAAAATATAAATTATAAGGTACCTATAATAATAATAATAAATAAATATAAATAATAATAATATTATTTTAAATATATATAATATTTAATATTATATGGTTCACGACCCAGTACTAAGCTGCTCGGAGCCCACGAGTGGGCCGCGACCCATGCGTTGGGAACCGCTGCACCAAATTGTCGTACTCGGTTCGATTGACGGAAACTGCACAATGTCGTCGAAAATGTTGAATTTGTATATTTTGTTCCCCTCCCCCACCCCCATATCTGTGCTCTGGATTCGTGCCCGGCGACAGACCACGTCGAAATCATATCGGACTAAAGTGACGTGAAAGGCATAGGGGAGAGGTGGAGGAAACGTTATTTTATGCCCCGTACGCGCACTCCCGCGCGGACCGCTTTGTATGGAAGCACTATAAATAAAAGGCGACATCTATTGAATAACACAACCAGACAATCAATACATAACTTATAGGTACCTAGGTTAGGGTTCATCACTTTTTTTTCACCTAGGTCTGATGTCGAGACTGCCTTAATAATACTACGTCGAACCACAAAATGGATTAGTGCGATGAATATATTGTTATACTTACGTATGCAGACAATGTAATTATCTCGTATTATACAGGTCGTACGAGGTAATCAAGACTAACTTGCAGACGTCTCAGTGAATATTAGTTATTCATAAACTGTATAATAATATATACATGACAGGGTCTGAAATGTGCTTAAAATAATATTGGTACAATGACCTGTAAAAGTGTAAAGACCGTATAATTTTCGTGGAGATAACAATATCACTGATAAAAAAGTTTTTAGTTGAGTTTCGCAATTATTAAAAAATTAATAATAATCAAATAGTAACATCGACAGTATTGATAAACCATCGAAATATGCAACTTACAGATTGCTTGGTGATTAAAATACTTTATAGGGTTAATACTAGGGTGTACTGAATTAGTCGTACATAATATATCAACACGAAATAATGAACAACCTAAATGTAACTGAATAGGCTTTTATACTTACACAAAAATGTGCATTACAGACGGGGAACATTCGTTCAACATAAAATCACGATAGAAAAAAGTCATTAAGTTCTTGTAGTAGGTATACCTATATTATTTTTGAATGGAGTACATTTTGTTATTATATTATTATGTAGGCGCTTTCTTTTTTTACTTAAGAAGAAATTCTACTGCTTGCAACTTAAATTATTTCTGGGAAACAATTTTGGCTGCATTTACAAAAACATTGAATTTTAATACAAACAAAACATAAAGAAAAACTTAAATATTTTTAAAAGTGCCCAGATATTTTCTATTTATACTTCGAATATTTAATAAAGCTAATAATTTAACACAGTACATTTAATATCATAACTTTCTATTATCCAAATTGAAAAAAAATATATATATATTTATGAAACCTCTGTGCCATATAATGTTTAATCATACTTGCGATTCCCTTAAATATTAAAGAATTGTCCAACGTGTATGCTGCACAACAACAAAAATATGTAAGCTCAATGGGTAAACCAAAAAAAATTCACCTTAACAATTTATAAGGTTTCTAGATGCAGTCCTTCAAATTTCCAGGGTATTTTTTAATTTTGTAAAGTATTCCAAGTATAAAGTAAAAAAAAATAGAAAATAGATAGTCGCTGCAGTTGTAATGTATCTAAGTGCACATATTTTATACAATTTTTTCTGATAAAGGGAAAATTCTACATAACCCTCAGCCATCCGTCCGAAATACAATTCACGAAAATTGTAAGTTTACATGAAACCGCTGTGCATTTCAAAAGTATTCCAAAGAAATTCAGAGCTGTTAAAAAACAAAAGTTTTATGGTATAATACAGGGTAAGACGTATAGAACACAGTGTCCAAAGTTTTAAAAGGTAAAATCGAATTCCTCGAATCAAAAATAAAATTCATTCTTGTAAAATTCTTCGAACAGTCTGCGATTTATTGAAAAACTTTTTACATGAGAAACTTTGAGAATAACACTGGTTGTAGTGTGCATTTTCTGTAATTTTGATTGATAAGTGAAAATAATAATTTTATTTTTCTTTTACATTGCATTATGTTTTAATTGAATAGTGCTTTTGGTGTTAGGTATTTATAGACATTTAATGTTTTTGACACGAAATGTAATTTAAACACTTTTCTTAAGAACAAAAATAATTGTGCCCATACTAACTGTTGGTCTAATTGCGACTTAATTTCCGCGTGTCTGTTGATTGTTTTAAAGTATACTGCAGATTTATGGTTTTTTCGAGGTCTCAAGTCTGAGCTCAAGGTTTTAGGCTTTGGCACATCATAATATTGTTATGAATTTAAGCAGTAAAAGTTTTAAGTGAAACCTTGTAATGAAAAAACAAAACACTTGAGCGTGATGATGTACACAGATTACAACTACGAATAAAACGTTCATCGATTCCGTAAAAAAAAAAAACTCACATTATTTTAATTTAATTTATCACTTTAGAATATTAAAAAATATTCACAATTTATTTGTTGTCATCTGGTGCAAAAAATATATATTTATTTGAACGTTTTGCTAGGACCTTAACTACCTACCTACCTGCTTAAAATGACATTGACTTTTGAACATAAAAGTACATCGCCATTTTGTCCTCAGATTATCAGTTACGATTCGCCCAGAGGAGGCGTGAACGTAGTCACCGAAAAAGGAACGGTAACCACCAGTCATCTGCTCATACAAGAAGCTCGGGTCGAGGACAACGGCCGATATCAGTGCAACCCGTCCAACTCACAGCCAAAGTCCATCAACGTACACGTGTTGAACGGTGAGCGATAGTGTTTTCGGTTTTTGAGTAAATAGAAGACAAAATGTATAGTAATATGAAAGATATGTTATAGGAATCAATTTTATGGTTTACAATTTTTGCGACGATAACGATAAACTCGTCTCGTCAAAAATTGTGAAATAAATGTGAAACATAATATTGAAATCATCAACAATGAATTCGTTTTAATAATATGTCACTGCAGAGGAATTTCACGAATAAATCGTTATTAAATTATGTTGATTAGGCAGTGGGGACAACTTTAATATAATATGTATAGTACCAAGCCTTAACCGAACGACGTGAAGGCGTATGATTTTTTTCTCCGTGCATTTTTTTTTTTTAAGATTTTCAATTTTGAAACGGACACTCGGTCGTTTGGTCAGTGGCCCAAAGTACAAAGACCGTTGTAACCTACAGCAGGATGTAATCCGTTTTCGATACCTCATTGGTGATTGTAATTTATGTATTGCGTGAACATTATTGGCGTGTCACACAGTGCATATTACGTGAGACGTCAAAGCGTTGTAGGTCACTGGGTCACTGTAGGGTTTTTGTGGGTCTCGCGAGCCACTGAAAATATTATTTCATTGTTATCCATGCACGTGCGCGAGTTGTGAAACAGTAAGACTACAACGACTGTTGTTCGCAGGAGAGTACCCGGCGGCGATGCAACACGGCGGCCAAGCTCACCAGAGGACCACCCACATGTATTGCTTGATATTTTTCGCGTGCATGCTGCTGCACGTGTAAGCACGACGACGACGGGTGCGCACAAGACGACGTAGTGCACTGCGCCGGATGTCCGGTCCGGGTGTCGTCTTCGCCTCATCCACATTCGACCCACACATTCGATCCGTCTCTTGGACCCGATCTATATATTTTTGTTAATATTATAATAATGACATTATTGTGTTTTGTACAAGATATTATTGTCCGCAGCTCTGCACACGTGCACTCACTACTAGACCCACCATACGAACCCACGAGGTGTTGCTCTGCACGTGCATTTAGGGTGCACCGTCGACGGGTGAAACGCCGGCGAGTGCGCTTCGAGTGCGCTTCGAGTGCGCGCGCACTCTGTGTGTCTGTGTGTGTGTGTGTGTGTGTGTGTGTGTGTGTGTGTGTGTGTGTTGGTGTGCGTGCGCGAGTGTTTTTTTGCGCTATCGATACGATGCGGGCAAAAAAAAAAAATTTAAAAAAACCCCTCTGGATTGTATAGTAGCAGTTTTAGAAAAAATAAAATAATATAATTTACCGCGTTCCACGAAGACCGACCGACCGCCGAGTGAGATGGAGATGCGAAAAAAAAAGAAACTGTAATATTATTATTTTAACGACGGCTTCCGCCGCATTGCGTCAAAAGCGCTATTATATTTAAATGTGTGTGCGTGTGTGTGTGTGTGTGCGTGTTTGTATGTGTGTGTGTGTGTGTGTGACGACGGGTGACATGGGCGAGCTGTGTGTTCACCTTGTCGAGGCGGGCGAACGCCGTCAAACGTGGAAATTCAATGGTTCGATGATTATGGAAACTCTTCCGCCCCCCCCNCCCAACCAACAGCGGTTCAGTAAGAATAAAATGTAGAAAATAATCCGTACCACACAAAACCACCCCCAACCTTGCAACTGCAACCCTCAACCACAGGCCGCGACCCATCAAGTGAAGCGTACATTTAACTTTTTTTTTATTACACACTCGTCGTCGTCGTCGTCGTTTGAACTTACGCGTATGAAATATACTCAACACGAATCGACCGAAATTATGAAGAAAAAAAATTATTTTTCCCTCTCTATTCCACGCGTCGCATGATTGTTAAAATACGCTTAGGACGACGTCCGCCGGTTAGGTTCCACCAGCCCCCCACCCACCAACAATCTACTGGCAACGGCTAATCTCCAAACCCTGGAGGTTTCGACGACGACGACGACGACGTCTGAGCCCTCTGCAAAGACTGCTGGGTTTTTCCGGGAATTTCTTCCACCCCGTGTAACCGCACGAACGACGTCCGAGCGTCATAATAATATTCGATTCGTATGCCCTCGTGTCTCCCCCGTCAAAGATGATAATATTGTTGTAATTTTGTAAAATAATTTATACATAATATAATTATTATTATTATTATTATTATTATTATTAACTACTATAATATCGTCATTAGACCAACACAATATTGTGTACATTAGCTTCGCGTATACGTCACAATGATAACGAGTCGTTATAGTTGTATAAGCTATTGTTGTGAACAATCGTCAACGGTTTTTTTTGTTTTTATTTTTTAGATTACCCGACAAAAATCAAATCTGTTGTTTGTCCGTCAGAGACGTAGTTCTATACAATATTTAAGTCATTTAGCATTAAATCAATGTATCATATTATTATATAATATTGAACTTGTATTATCTCCCATTCGATATTATAGACTCGCACACTGTTTTTAGGCGACTTCGAATTTCGATATTACGTATACTCTATCTGTATGATAATATAGTTAATAATTATAATCGGCCGTCTGCTGGTTACTTAATTTGAAAATATGTACCGCCGTTGTGGGTGCGTACCTATATAATATAATATGTGACGCGGACTCGCGATTATCTGTGTGTAGAACTACTGAAATTATTATAACGTAATAATATTATACGGTTATTTAAACATTATCCGATTAGGTATTAGGAAAATGCGCTTCGTTTTTTTTTTTGTTTTTTTTGTTTTTTTTTTTTTTAATATTAAAATGTAACATACAATTCTACTACTATATTAAATATTATATAATAACAATATTCAATACCTAACTGTAAGTGTGTATATATATTATATGAAAAAAAAATAATAATAATAATGATAATTTCTTCTTCGTCTTTTTCTATAAACCGTAAAATGATAACTCTTACTAAAAGTTAAAACTATAAGCCTCTGTACGAGAAACGACATCTATTTAAAAGCAGGTACCTACTATGTTATTATTATTATTATTATTATATACCTAGCCGAAGTTGTCCGTTAACGCCGTCGCCGCCGCGCCGATTGGGTACCTAATAATATTATACCTAATAAATAAATATTGCGTATGTTACTATGTTATAACGAACACTGTGTTGTACTTTAGGCTTGTTGTTTAAATATTGACGATATTGATATTATTTTAAAGTTTAAACTATTCGTTGTCCACATTGATTTTGTATCCTCATGTGTTTATATTATATTATATTATTATTATAAGTGTACATAACGTGTATTGTATGCCAATAAGATAATAATTATAATATTGTCTAACCAAAAGATAGTTAAGTTATATTTATATAAAAAAAAAAAATAATAATAATTACAACAACAACAACAACAACAACAATAATAATAATAATAACAATACCATTTAAAACGATTGTTACCTAACTGAGATAAGCTAGTAAAACAAACAAAAAAAAAAATGGTTTTTTTTAACCTTTTTCTGTTTTAATAATAATGTTGTAAAAATCGTTATACAAAAATATTATGAATTATTATTATGGCATAATATTATTATAATGTTAATATATATATTATATTATTATTCTATTATGTATTGTATTTATATATTATATGTGATCACGCGTATTATATTATAAACAATAACAGAAATGATATTATTGTACTATTTGTTTTCTATGGCCGCCACGTTATTCTTAGCTTATATAATATAATGTATTATATTACGATGATGAACTCCCGTGACGTACAAGTAAATTTACATATTGTTTGTTTTGTTAGGTAAATTCGACGTAAGATTTTGAATTTAAAACGACGCATGATCCTTGATGTTTGAAATAAAGATAGATCATAAAAAAAAAGAATTCTGTACATTCAAGTATATACCTAGCATATACCTAGTATATACCTACACCTACTATTATAAATAATATGACTATTATATTATTATACATGCATAGTTTATATAATAATATTTTCTATTAAATTTGTATGCGGTACTAGCTCAAACTATAATGTGGACATTTGTAATTTGTAATAGTTTTATGTTCCGCATTCTAGGACTGTACACTGAATACAGAAAAAAAAATTGTATGAATATGATATTATTTAATACGTAATAATATGAGTGAGACACAATAATAAAATAACATTATGACTTATTGAGTAGGTAACGAGATTTCTGATCGTTTCGTTATGTAAGGCAAAAATACAACATTCGTGATTTTATGTCGAATACAATCCCAAGTATACCTTATTAATATAATATAATATTGGTATTCGGTTTTTTACAATACTTTATGCTTCAAACTTGCTGGTAATGTTTGAACCTTATCATTTTTTGCTAGACACCTATTTTCACCGAAAATCTGATCAGTGTCAAATATTATCAGTTTTACAAATTCAATTTTCACCCAATAGCCGAAACCCAAAATGTCCAATCAAATGATAAATAAATTTAGATATAGGTACCTAAAACATTGCACTACATAAAATACTTATATTTAAGGTAGTGAAAATATATAAAAAACGAGTCTTATGTAATATACCTATATTGCTATTTTTAATTTAAATTAATCCCATTGTTAAACCAAAAATAAATACATTTGTATTTATTAAACCTATAATATAATATATAATATGGAATACTAATTAAATTTTTTATAAAATCGGATAAAGGTTACAACTTACAACATTTGGTTTTTTTTTTATTAATTATTAATAAATAATAATATACACAATAAAAAACGAGTATCAACTTCAATTGGACAAAACAATTAATATACACAGCAGTTATCTTACCCTGTGGCGTAAGCATCAATCAATACAGTTTTATACGTTTGTTTTGGCGTTATTATTTCAATAGTAAATAAAATAATAATAATAATAAACAAACAAACAAACAAACAAAATACAACACATCAAAACAAGGTTATGACACATAGTGTATTCCTGCTGTGCCCATAAACTGTCTTACGACGTATATGCCTACTTCTCGTTTTTGGAACGTTTTACTTTCGATTATATTTTTATGCTTAGAGGAGAAGATTTGTCCTCGTCAAGTTTTTTCCACTCAGTCGGGTCGAACGTCGTCGTTCCGAGAGAACACAAATTAATAATAAAGTGTTAAGAGACGATAAAAACCATCAATCGGTAATCCGTCGAAAATGTCCCGGAGCACGAATTTCATTAATGCAAAAGGTGGAGGGCAAAGAGTGGAATATAATAAAAGTCCACAGGTCTCAGATTAATATTTCGGTCGTGCCGAAAGCGATAAAAGCCCCGACTCCCGTGTGGCTGGTGGGGGAGGGGCGCAAGAGAGGGAAGACGCTGTATGGTTTTAGTAACCCTTCACCTCTGCTGCAGTGTGTGCATCGGACAGTTTTATTTTTATGGCCAGCTAACAATTTTACTACTGCTCCTACCGCACAATGACCAGCAATGACATTTTGGTCGATGCTCGAGAAACGCGAACAAATCCTCTCTGTTTATAAATGTTTCAATTTGAGTGGGCAACGATATATAAGCGACCACTCCTGTTGAAGTAGACAAGTGCTCGAAAGACGTTATATACGAGCGGCGGCGGCGGCGTTATTATCTCAGAAAGTAAATATCGAGTTCCAAAATATGACTCAATATAGACGCGGCACGGGACTTCCCGCATGGTAAATTATTGAAACTAAACTAATAGTAAATAATAATATTATAACAAAAGTGATTTTGTGTACGGAACATTGCGAACAATTTCAAAAACGGTATTTTTTACTTAGTCAAGACAAAAACGCTTAAATCGTTATCATTCGCTGCAGTATAGGTAACCAATTTCGTCAGAAACTGCACTAGAAATATCTTTAGAAAAAAATTGTTTTTGTGTGTTTGAAATATTTTTGAGTTGCTATAAGAACACATTATTTGACGAGGAGTATTCAATGTTTCTAGTAAAGAAAACACTTATGCGAAACCTTGCATTGCAGTTTCAAACCTTCGGCATTGAGATTCAAAATGTTTTTATAAATTTTCGACACCAAAATAATCTGTCCATTTTCGAGGGTTTTTTGACTTTGATGTCTATTGATTTATAATCACACCGACTACGAGTATACAACTGTTTATTATAACCACCTTCGTCCTCATTACTTTTGTACCAAACAATGATACATGTAAACTTGGAATATCGTGGGTGGAATATTATCGTCAAATAAAATTGTGAAATAAAATTCAAACATATTTATAATACACACGCATAGAAGTTCGATTTTTATTCAATCTTATTTGCGATGTTCAGTACCTATAATTACAGTCGATCGTTAATTACCAACAACATTAACATCGCGATTGTTAAAATGTATTCCACTGTCGATTGCAGCCCGTAATGTTATGTCCCTTTTTCGTGCCAAGTTTTAACGGCGGTCGTATGTAGATGAGTGTTGTTGAAAACGGTAGAAGACAGCGGATTGGGACTCGAACCGGATACCTGGTACACTTGCTGTGGCTCGTATTATTATAGTCGGCTTGTGCAGGACGGTTTTAATAATAATAGAATATTTGATGTCGAGACGGATCTTATGAATATAACAATCAACTCGACTGCGAAAATATTTATGAACCGAGAGTTCACCGAAACATCGTCGCAGACGTTAATAACTGTGCGGTTAAAAAAAAAAAAACCTCCGCCACGATCTAATAAGCCACAGGGCTTGCGGGCGAACGTAAAATAATAAAAAATCTATATAAAAATGTTTATTAGAGACTTGTCCACGGTTTCAGATATACATATTATCACTGTAGACGACAGTTTCGTTTGATTGTCTGCCGGCAAATGTGTCGTCGAAGTTTTTGGTTGTCGGTAAATATATTATTGTGATTCTACGAGAAAATGTGCTGATCGTGCGTTGAGCTATGGGCAGCGAGAGATCAGTCGCCGAGACGTCGAAACCAATGTGCTTGCAAATCAATAGGTAGAATAATATAATTAATGACAGAAATCAATAATTCAAAAATCATTACAGCTGTGAATACACCTACCTATGCGTGTATACTTTACTGGAAAAATCTATTACCGCTGTACGTTTTTTTTTTTTTATCCCGACCTAATTATTAAGTGACTCGCCAGTTGTACTCATATTAGTCGTAATACTTACATGCGGTGTCATCCTCGTGTTTTAATATACAATAATATTTTGGTCGTAATATGGACTTTTATTTAGATATTCCGAAAAATGTTACAAGACCCCAATGTGTAAAAATATAAAAATGTATACTAGCGATTTGTCCACGATCACAGATATTATTATAATACACGACTGGTTCGTTCGATCATCTGGTAGTCAAAGTTTTGGTTGTCGGTGAATAATTTTAAGTGGAAATCGTGCTGATCAATGACCGTATACGATGAGTTTGGAGAGAGATCGGTCACCGAGACGTCGACACGTCTATACATGAATATCAATAGATGGGTATCATATATTAATGACAAAAATCAATAATTTAAAAATGTATTATAAAATCATTACGACAATGATGTATATATAGGTACACTTTATTGGAAAAAAACAGTACTGTATATTTTTATGTTTAGACTTAATTGTTAAGCGACTTTCAAGTTGTACTCATATTATTCGTAATGCTTACATATGATGTGTAACACTCACATTATATACAATACTGACTTGTATTTATTTTTAAAGAGGTATGCCTACTGTGTATGTATTTTTTTTTTTTTTGGCGCAGTAAAAAAAAAATATTCACGACGAGGACTGATCATTTGAAAATTGTAAAATTAATTAGGTACGAATTTTAATTATCCCACCGGAAAAATATTTAAATAGGTTGGTACCGTGTAGATAAACAAATTTTTTTCATTACAAAGTTCAAAACTTTTTTAATCATTTACGTGATTACGAGTGGAATTTAGTTTTATTTCTTAAAAGTATAACAATTATCATAATAATAACATTAATTTTTAATCTACAATTTCACACTTAACCTTCAGTCTTGTGAGTTTGTCAAACAATCACTGACGGATATACTATTAGAACACTGACATTTATTTCTTTTCTCGTTTGTGTATCAAAAAAGTTAAGCAATTAAACCATTTTTTCAATCGACCTGAATTATTACAGCCCAGTCACCCCTCGTTCACCATTTTTCGACAGGAAATGTAATAAATTGTACCACCTCTAAAATAAATCGGGTTTAAAAATCTGTGTACCGTGAAAAATGAAGAAAGAAATACAGACCAAGCCGTAAATGTTATCGTTCGTGTTTGTTTTTTTACTTTATTACTTTTTCGGAAATCAATGAAAATAAATTTGTCCAGAACGACAAAACGTTTCAAAACTTACCATGTATATTACACTATAAACTGCGAAGTACTAATATTCAAAATTGAAACATATTTCTATAAAATAAAATACATCATTCAAAGTTCTTACTTAAATATAATACCTATATAATATATATTATTTATTTAATTTACGACCATGTGGTTATTGTTGTGGAATATAATACATCGAAGAAAAAATAATTGTTTGTACAATAATAATATTTAAATATTTCAATGAAACCATAATAGTAGGACAGTAAAATACTATGTACCTATAATTTAATTTATTTGTCATGACATAATTAATAATTAAACTATTTTAATTAATTTCTTAAGCACCATTTTTATTTGCAAAGAATATTTATATTTCTAAAAAAAAGGACAACTACGTGGGCTTTTACATGGGTATTGGAAAATGGTGAATTTTTTGAATTAATATAAAATTAAAACAAATAGGCAGTCAAAATAAACAGTAACCCAATTTTAAATGTAGAGATTAAATTTGAATTTATTAGGTAGGTATACCTCTTTTTAGGAAAACCGAGAACAAGTTCAATTTATTTTTATCCTTGTGACGATCAAAAGTAGTAAAATGGTTTTATTTTATGATACCATAACAAATTTATGATCGACGGTGACATTGGTCGTGACTCGTGAGTAACACTGAGAACATACATATATATTTGTAAATTTAATAATAATCAAAACCAAATAAATATTGAGTAACTTTATGCTAAAAATGATTGCGCTCGATTTATGTATATGCTTTTTAACATTGTGATTCTATTAAAAATTTACATAATTTCTTATTTATGTTTTTTTGGTACAAATATGGTCAGTACTGATAGGTGTACCTCATAAGGAATACATTTTTTAAAATTATTTTACCTAATAAATACATTGTTAATCATTTATTTTATATTCTAAACTTACATCTTACACACATTTAAAAAAAAATAAAAAATAATGTCTAACTTCTATTGATAATAACACAGAATGGATTTATAATAATTTGTACTGATATTCTTTCATAGAAGTATTTCAATCACAATATTTAATACATATCAACTAGATACTGATCACAAGTCTGCTTGGATGTTATTCAACCAAGTAGACTTAACTAAATCGGCACCTTTCTCGCCAATCATGTACGCTGGTGCAACAGTGTGACCGCCTGTAATTGTGGGCATAATTGAGCAATCTATCACCCTCAGTTTATTCACTCCATACACTTTCAGCTGAGAGTTCACTACGGCGTTTCGGTCCCATTCCGGTCCCATTTTGCACGTGCCACTCTGGTGGTGCATTTGCATCGTCATCGTCTGCACACAACACTCCCAGTATTGATCGGTGCCAAATTCTAAATGCCTACACCCGAGCATGGGTGTTTTGTGCAAACGGGAACCGTACTTTTGAAACGCCTTGGTTTTGCTGAGCTCGATCGTCATTTTTATGCCTGCCACGATTCGTTTCAAATCCATTGGGTCGGTGAAAAAGTTCGCGTTGATCACCGGTTTGTCAAATGGATTAGCGCTGCGCAGCCTTACCTATACACATGGACAACATGTTTGTCAATGATTAACATTTTGATATAAACCCATCAACCAATATAATGTTATACATGTGAACAAACTTCATACCTGTCCTCTGCTCTCCGGATACATCAACATAACCCAGATCGACCACGTGTCACGTGCCAAAGCGCCGTGATATGTTTCGTAGTATAGCCTGTCGGGTACACCCATCGATCTCCTTCCCATACTGGCACCCAAACCCCCTTCTCCCGCCAAACTGGTAGACAGGAATATGTACTCGATATCAGGAATGTCTCCTACATCCGTGTTGTACTTGGTTTTCACGTAGCCAACACCTTCAGGGGGTAATGTTGTCATAAAACTCCTCTTTTCGTGTATTTTAAATGCTTCGTTTAATAAGTTACGAAATATTCTATCCGGAACAAATGACACAGTTTCGTTTACTAGAAATGCTAACCCGGCAAATGCTGGATGTTCTTGTAAGTTGTCTCCTACCCGTAAATCACTTACGGTTTTTATACCTAAAGAATCTAGATGTTCTTTAGGCCCAACACCTGACAACATTAACAGTTTAGCCGAGTTAAACGTGCCTGCTGATACTATGACTTCCTTTTTAGCCAACACTCTTCTTTTCCTTTTATTCTTCATGAACTCCACCCCATATGCCACTTTTGTTTGTTCGTCTATTAATATTTTCGTGACATATCCGAATTCAACTACATGCAGATTACTTAAATTGTCGTGAAGATATGCTCTTGCAGAAGTAATACGTCTGCCACCCAACGTTGTACTTTGAATTCTGGAGAAAACCACATGACTACCCGGAGCGTTATAGTCACCAACAGACATACCGACCTCAGGTGCTGACTCCAAGAACGCTTCGACCAGTTTTGACTTATAATCAGGATAGCTAATTGGCAATGGTCCTCCGACCCCGTGATAAGGGGACCTCTTTAGTTCCGGTACGTTTATGTCTTCGTTTTTTATGAAATATGGTAGTACATCATTAAAAGACCACCCTCGATTTCCTGCTTCTGCCCAACGATCAAAATCTCTTACATTACCTCTTGTGTACATATTGTTATTAATTATTGTGCTTCCTCCCAATCCTTTTCCTGCTGGCCATGGGCAAGTCTTGTTTATAAGTCCTTTACAAGCATGTAATTCTTCTTCCGTGTGGTATGCCCAATTGTAATTTGTAAATTGTAAATAGTGAGCAATACTTGGGAGAGAAGTAATCAATGATTCTTCTCCTCCAGCTTCCAATAGTAGTATGTTCCATCCTGAGACTTCCGCTAACCGTCGAGCGACTGTTGCTCCTGCAGCACCAGCTCCTACCACTATGAAATCGTATTCATCTAGTATTTTTTTATTTCCAAATTGAGGATCTTCGTAGAATTTAATTAAATTTTTACGGTAAGCCTGACCCAAATATCGAAAGATATTTATTGAAAAACATGGGCTAGCAATGAGTAGAAAAATCCCCAGCACGACAAGTCTGACAGTCATGGTTTAAACTGTATCTGAAAATATAAAACACTTATGAATATTATAAGTACTAATTTGGATTTATTGTGAAGTAATAGTTTACATAATTTCACTTTCTTGAATTTTTTTGGTTTTAATAAAACAATCTAATCGATACATTATATTACTATAGATTGTAATATTAATTTGTTTTAAATTGTATGTATAATATTAAATAACAGTTTATATTATTATATATATTATTCTGTGTCCAAAAATGGCCAAAAATAGCAAAATAAATAGTTATTATGGGTATTTTTCAAAGTTATAATATATAGTGAAGTGTATAACGTGATTTATAAGGCATAGGGTCAGTGTCAAGCTGCTATCATATTGTTTAAATAATTTTAAATTGTTCAATCTTATTTGAATGTTATAATAGGCACTTTTTTGATAAATAACTCGAATACCCAGCTCAATGTCGTAACCATGCGCTCACATATCGTGTATTCATGACGATATTACGATAAACTTGAAAATAATACCACTGCCGATTTTAGAAAGGTATAAACTTAAAGTTCACTCAAACTTTAAAAAAAATATGATTTACGCTTAAACTTTACACATAATTCGACTTATCACATTTGATATTCTGACTTGAATTTGTTCTAGGTATATTTTCTTATGATTAGACAAAGGTACAGTTGGGAATTGATATTTTTTTAAACTATTTAATATGATTGTATTGCTCATATTATTTTTATTTTGTATGTGTAAGGAATTTTTATAAGTATTTGATTCCCTTGACTACTTGGCGATATTATTACTTTTCAATTATTATACAATACATAGGGTTTACTGGATATTTCAAATTATAATTTATAATAACGAGAGCAAACAAAATATGAAACCGAAACTTATATTGACTTTTGAGTTTTATAATTGATGGAAGTACCTCATCGATATTAACATTATCTCCATAAAATAATCTAAGTACTTAACGTCACTCATCGTAACATTCATAATTGTAATCATTTCCACCCGGAACTTTTAATGTAAATATTTTGATAAATATAATGCCCATACTACTTTTTACTCTTGAACAGATTTACTTTATCCAGAACAAATCAAAGTTATGCAGATCTCTAAGAGTATTTAATATATACCTAATATTACAGTATTTAATTCACTGTAACGAAAGAAATTTAAACCATACTGTCAAATTTAAACAGTTTGATTAAGATTTTATTATATCACATGTAGATAACTATTTGAAGACATGTATTAGTTAAAGAGAAAGAAGTCAGTTTTTTCCCTACAAACATTTCTACGAAAAATAATTTCATAAAATTGCAAAAACATTTTGAAAGTAATAGACAAGTCAAGTTTAATTTTAATATTAATATTTTTTATTACAATTTAATGGTTTTATGAATAAATAACGGACTTAATTTTAAACAGAAAACCAATAAAATATTATTATATTTGAGTTTACATTTTTTATTGCAGAATCTAATGTATATTATTTATATATTGTGTATATTTTGTAAACCTTTACACGAATGTGGTAATGTGTAAAAAACGAAGAATCCTCACATTGCAGGAATGTCGTTTTAATAGTAGGTAGTTTGAAATAAATTCGAGTTTTATAAGTATCTGCAGCTGTTTTATATTTTTGAATATCACAAAACAAAAAACGTTAGATTTTGCTAAAATTTCCGTAATTTCAGATAAGTTTTAAAATAAGTGGAACATTTTACTTTTGATCACTGCAAGTATCAACTAGTTAGGATTTTCTGCCAAAACTATCCAGTATAACTACTATATTTATACATTTTTCTACTGCAAAAAAGGTTTGCAGTCACCGTTGTTTACACTCGCATAATAATAAATTATAACAAAATCATTATATTCATTTATCCTCTTAAAAATTATTAAATAGAAAAAAACAATTTGAAACTATGAAAGAAAAAATTAATTACTTCTTAATTACTCAAAAATGTATAGTGATATATTGCAACACACGAATAAGTTAAAATTAAAATCGATACATTTTTTAACTGTATCTAAACAGATGCGAATTGATAGCTAATCATCTTCTCAGTCCGTTTCGGCCATGAATATAGTTTCTTTATATGGAATGTTTATTGCTACAAGCGATACTGATAATATTATGTTGTCAAGGTTCTTCCCTTGTAATAAAAATAACTATACAAATTCCAGAGAAATGATTTCAGATATTCAGAAATTACTGCAATTATTAAATACAATAATACCATTTCATATCAATTTCTCACATTTGTAATTTTTTTACACATTCGTTTGATGTTTAATTACACAATCATAATATATAATAATGTATTTTATGATTCTATAATATTTTAAAAACAGGTTATAAAAAAATATTTATTAACTACTAAGCAATTGGTTTTATTAAAAGATAGTTTTGCATGCAAAAGTTCTCAGAACAAACCAAAAATATTACTCAAGCGTTGTTTATATTTCTATCTAATCTAAAAATAAATTTCAAGTTAAATGAACACCTAAAAATCTATCAATATATTATTATGACGTTTGTATTCCCTTCTTTATGTTTTTAATAAAATCATTTCATCAATTGAAGGCAGTGTTTATAATTTACAAAAAAATATAAGTATAAATATTATAAATATTAATTACATTAAAAAAAAGTCTTGAAAACGTTATTGATAATACAAACGTAAATGATAAACAACACTATTATCTGCATATAATTTTATAATTATTATGTAAGTTTTATTTAGTGTTTTTAACTTGATAATTATATGCAATTTTTTATTTATTTTTATAATGAATAATTTAGAAATTGAAAACTGTTTGAAATAATTACTTTTAAATGTTCTAAATTTCTGCAAATTTATATTCGTATATTTAAAAGCACTCCCGTGAATTTCCTGGAACAAATCCAACAAGAAATATTCTCGTTTCTTGTGTTTCGCTTAAAATGTTGGGTATGGTAATTCTTGGAAATACCAAAGACTGTCAAAACCAATTATAATTTCCCCTCCATTTTCCGTATTATTAATATTTGTTTTGTTTGATATTTATCAAGTCTCAATTGTAGTAAACTGCTGAGCAAAGACATATAATTATTATATGCACATGCGTCTTAAAGGATTAGATATAGCCAAAATAATTCAAAAACAATAATAGGATTGACAGCAGTCGAATATGTAAGTGCAGTAATTTTCAAGTGCCTCACACCTAAAGGTCTGAAATCATGAGGCTGGAAAAAATAAAAATAAAATTGTACTGTTTTTGCACATTACTTGTACGACACAACTTGTTTAATAATTTATAATTGTGTACATCTTTTGTTTCATATATCAATATACGAACTAAGAAAGCCTAATTTTTTCAAACCTAATCCTGTGAGTTGTGGCAACTATGAGTAATCATTCATTTTTAAGGCCCCTTCCCCACCCACTACCGAAAATTCCTGCGAACGCCAATGGCTATGTTCTGTTCCACTCTACTACAACTCACGAACAATTTTTAAGCTGTTTTTTAAGATTTTGACAGAAATTAGGAAACGAGAAAAAGTCACACAATTTTTTTGTTGACTACTTTTTTCGTTCGACTGTACTTCAGAGAACGCCAACAAAACATACGAAAACATAAATAATTATATACGCAGTTCACCATTTATTTTATTTACCCACTGTATAGTTGCCATGAATGCCGGTGTGTATAGATACATTTTACCTTGAGTTTTGTAAATTATTTTAGGTGGGTCAATAATATTATGTATTTTGAAAGTGTTCCGAAAATCTTTATCAGTACGATATCAATATGTCCCGATAATATACTAACTAGTTTGATATTATAAATTCGTATTGCATCATTCGACGAAATTACTTATTTATTTGTTCATTCACCTTTCTGCCGTATCTTCTGTTTTCGTCACGCCTAGCTATATATTTAACGGTGTTATTTTGAGAGTTTAAAATACTAAAAATGTAAAAAAACTGATACTTACTGAGTTAAATTGTAATTTAGTATCTAAATAAAATATTTGTTGTGTGATTTTTTATAGAAAAAAAAAAAACAGAATTGTAACGGAACCGGTCAATACCACATTTAAATACTTGATATATCATAGTCGAAATGTAATTTTATATTTTTAAGTCGTATACGTGCTTTTTCATACTGCAAATTATCCAAACAAAGAAAAATTGAATATTTAAATGGAATACACTATTATTTAGCCTTTTATTTAGCGTTGATTACGATTGATTCGTAATTCGTGAGTTCTGAAGACCCCATCGAATGCCCTTCACACTGATGAGCTCCCGTGGTATAACTAACCCCTAGCTGTGGTTACAATATGAGGTTATAAATCTTAAAAATATATTGAAAATGCATTTTTACTTACATATTATGACAGCCTGATGATTTATACGCGACTGCGAGAATCACATAATCTGGAACAAAATATACAATGACGTTTAAAACAAGACCAGAAAAACTTTAAACGCACGACAGCGGACATACGGCACGGTCGAACATAGCGTAAAATAACTACATGCGTACCTCCTTGTTACCTCCTTCGGAAATGCCAGCGTACTGCCGCAGTTTTTCATCGAAAATTACCAGATGTCCATGCGAGTATGTTTTTTTGCAAAACCAGTTTGTTGATACGGACGCGACTACCCAAGTTCAATAGACCAACAATTTTGGACGGTTCGTTGACCTTCGAGATGGAAAAAAGTTTCGTGGTCAATCCGTTATTATCTGACCATTAGGTTAAATATCATGTATTTTTACGATACGTAAGTCATTGTGTTGATATATAAAAATACTCTCTTTGTTTTAAAATACTACGTAGGAATCAATATATTTTATACTGTACCGGTACAGTTTTTTTAATGTGCCACAATATACTAGATCGTACTATCAGTCGTAATAACTGTAAAATATCTAACAACTAATGTTTTTGAAATTGTATCTTATTCGGATGTGCTGTAAAACTAACTGTTTCTAAAATTTATAGCAAAACAAAACCATGTCCAGACAAAATTATCGGAGTAATGTAAACAGTTTTTTTCGGCAGGATAAAACTAGGCCACGTGAAAGAGTGAAAATGCTTTAATTATTTCGTTTAAACCGGCATTTAGATGCGTTCAGGTTTTTAAAAATATATTTGTTAAAATTTAAAAATTATTAACATGATAACCATTTGGTGCACCAATACAGCGGTCACCAGCCTGCGAATCGACGACAATTTATCTTGAAAAATTGCATTCCATCTTCAATATTAGAGTGAAGAAGACGTTATTAGAATTTCCGCAATTCAGTGCCATTTTATTTTATACTTTCACGTCAAAAATAAAAAAAGCACTTACATGACGGTTGAAGAGAAAAAATTGCACGCATATTATGATAACGACTGCACAAGAAAAAAAGAAATACAACAATGAGAAATAAATATATTTTTAACGTCGTTATTCTTTATAATATATCCTGACTTTGATTATTTGTTTCTTGCTTGAATAATATCAAAGGACATATTTAAATGCAATATATAAAAATTATAATACTAAATTTTGTGCCGGCTTCTGTGAGTTAAAATTGTTCATTATTTGATTGTTTTTTAATCATCAGGTGAGTTGTTACTGAATGTTCAGTACGCATTGGCCAATGGTATTTGGTATTTTATCAATCACTGCAAGTTGTGCTTCACCACCCCCAAAAAAGTCTAAAGTCGATGTATTTATATAAAATTTTGACAAAATGCAATGACCCGTCGTTATCAAACGTACTATTATTAGATTACAATCGCTATAACACAGCTACTACATAGCTTGATTCATAACAGTCATATCTTTCCAAAAACATCAATGCCACTATAACACACAAAACGAAAATATTATGATCTAAATTGTATTGAAAGACATTTTAGACAATTTGCTATCAGCTGCAATTCGCATTGATAAGAAATAATCATATTTTACACTTAAACTATATACTACTTGTACTCAAAAACAAAAAACAATTTTGGTATCGATCATTTGTTGGGCACATGTGTATTCGTCAAGTTATGTCTCTTTTCGCATATAATTATGTAATTTTGTCAAATAGTGTGGAAAATAAATGTTTGTAGCTATATATATTAAACAGAATAACTAAGTATTTCGTTCCGCTTGTAATACACTTAATTTGAGTTACTGCAGGTGATTATACCTTATTTAAGTGATCCAGTAACATTAGTATTCCGTAGCACTTAATACTCTATTATATTCTGTACGTTTACTGAATATTCGTTTTTCCGAGGTCATTAGGATATTATTACATCAAAATAAAACGCTTCCATGCTAATTTTACAAAATATGTAAAACATTATTGAGCAATGTTTATATGACACATGTGAAAAAACTTAAATGTTCAATAATATTTTTGTATTTCTTAAGAATGAACTTGTTCATGGACAGTATAATAATCAAATACACAGTGTAACGGGTAACAGGAAAGTACTTACCAAATTAGATAACTTTTTATTTTTTTATCAAAATTTATACATGTTTTTCCTTTATAGTTTATAGACACGTGTGCTACACTTATATAACGGTAATTATATAACTTTTTTCACCTTTTTTTTTAAATTTCAAAAAAGTCAATTTTCAAACATGTTTTTTAAGACAATTATTGATTGTTAAAACAGTTATCTAAATCAAGTGTTTTATTTTTTATGATTTTTTTAAATTCATTAATTTAAAAATAGTAAAAAAAATTTTTTTGAAAAATATATAATTGTTTTCAAGTACATATTTGAAAATTCTCATAAAATATTTGAAAAAAGTTGAATATACTTTTTAAATTTAAAATGGTTTTTTCATGATAGATCAACACAAATTATGTGATTGTAAAAAAATTTAAAAATTAACTATACATAACTTAAATGCGTCATATTTTTACAATCAAAAATGTCATACGAGTAGAATATTTATGTGTTATAAGTGAACAGCAAGCGACTGTAAATTAAATATATGAAAAAAACTAAAATTATTGATTATAGAACAAAAGTCATTTCATACGACATTTCTTTTTGATACACTCTGTACATAAAAAATATCAAGCCGACATTCCCCACCTTCTCAATGAAATCCACTTCTTAATTTTTATACTGACTGAGAGTCAATTTGAATTTCAAAAATCTCCTATGATTAATTTATCCAGGGTCAATAGTCGACATCGCTCCATTTTAAACATACAATTTGTTGGGTTAAATATCTGCAATAATTAGCAATTAGTTACAGCGTTATTTTCACAATGTTTCTAAAATATTTGCATTAAATATAATTATATTTTAAATAGTTGGCGAAATAATAAATGCAACTGTTCTAGTTAATTATTATTCTAGCCGTGTTTTTGAATTTTTGAGTTCAAAACTATTACATGCAATTGGATGCATCAACCAGGCTTATAGATATAGTAATATGTTTAAATAATAGTAATTTAAAATCACTTTAAGTACCTAAAATAATTAGGATATTCAACAGAAAACAAAATTAAAGGACACCGTATAATACGGGCAGTGCGTAGTGCTGTCTGAGGTATTCATTACTCATAAATTCTCCTTCCAATACCAGTGATTACGTTTTAAAAAAATGATAATGGCGGTGGAAGATTGTCCTTCATTGTTTAGCTCCTTTGACAGACATTGCTGATTATTGATAGTTTGTGAAAATTGAAAATAATATATTTAATATGCAATAAATAATATTAGACTGTGAGACAGCCACGTATCAGCCGGGTACGAATTACGAAACAATAATAATTGTAATAATTAATAATAGCAAATACGAATACTTCAAATAACAACAAGACGGACGTGCATATAAAAATAACAATTGTCGATTTGATTGATTAAATATTATATAATAATCGACAATCGATAGTGTTTTTTGTTCACCACTCATCGATGCATAAATACAACACACAAGAGCAAACGCGTGCATAATTAAATGATTGTGAATTGGTTTTAAAGTTGGTAATAACATCGTGTCCGCGTCCAAGAATCAAGACATATTTTCTGTACAAATATTGAATTTTCATGATATTTCCCTTTAAAACTAATAAGATCGATCGTCGTAATAAAAAAATAACAAATAATAAATTCTATTAAACATCATCTTAAATACAATAATCCTATCGACTGTTAAGAAGACAATATTCTATTAGATGATTTACACGATATTGACGTATAAAATATAACGAACACAGGAAAAACTGTGGAAAATCCAACACAGCGTTACATATGTCACCGAAAAATGCATTATTTGTATGACCAATTTCACATAAATTCAAATACACGATTTTGTATTCCGATTACTACGTTTTGTGCATTTAATCACAATCGAAGCTATTCAGAGATGAGTATTTAGGAAGATTTGGAACCGATTTTTGAAACAATTGCAAATATTTCAATACCGTTTGTAATAATAAGGGTGCGAAATTCCAGCACTATAAATAAAACATTTAATTCTTCAGAGGGGGTGGGCATAACAATGTATACATATAGTTTCTGTTCTCCAATTTCGTAGAATTACTGTAGTGAATTATTCACTCAATTCTATTCTCCGAAGTATGACGTCCGTTTGTTAATGTTAAAAAATTAAAACCCACCTCAAGACACAGTTGTAGGAAACCAATTATGAGAAAAACATTGATAATAGAACACACATATATTATAATATATAATATTATTACCTATTCTTTCAAGAGTTTTTTGTCATAATTGGACAGAAAATCAAAATATTTTTTGCACTAACCTCCCGTTATATCCTAGTTCAGATAGTATACACTCATATTAATTATCGAACGTGGGTTGAGTTTTTCAAGTTTTAAAAACAAAAAAGTTATATTTCAAGAAATTTTTCCGTTTCGGAATACTGTTCAAGATAGAAATTGGAAAATATCAGTTTAATATTCACAAGAGTTGATAAAGTTACACGATGTACAACCGTACAGGTATATATATTCGGTAAAAACTTCAATTTTCAAATATATGATACACAATTATAATAATATTAAGTCTAAGAAGTCTGCCAAGTTGGTATAAAACTGTAAAACATAAGTCATCGACAAATCGTCTAGCAGTCACGATTTCCGTAATATGTTATACCGTTTCAGTAAGAGTTTTCGCGTTCAAATTATTGGGGAAAATTATGTTTTAGTACTTACGCTAATGCATTTAAAAAAATTGAGTTTGAGTATACGGTTTCTCGTAGTTAATTTTCAAACAAAAAATACACACATTTTATTAGGGTTATTATTATTATTATTTTTTTTACAACGAAAACTTCATAAAAAATGAATTTACAGAAAAATACAGCTCTCTTGCAGCATTCAGTTATATTACTCCTAGATAGATGACTGTGCGAAAATATCGAGTTGTTTGGACTACCGAGTGCCAACTAAAGTAAAATATGATTACACTTACAACACACGCACGTTGGTATGAAACTAATAACTCCATAGTTGCACTGCGATCGGAAAAATAATGTGACATAGGACCCATGCACGTCGTGAACAGAGTATCGATATGCTTGAGAAACGTCGAATAATATTTTTGATTGATTTATTCTGAGTAAAGGCTCGTGGTTTGTATTTCCAACAGACATCTAATATCATAATACGCCACAGGTAGTTATTTTATATTCCTATCAGATGCTCCGAATTTTGAAAAAAGTGGTCAGGTGAAATCAAAATTCAACGGTCACAATATTATTATGGGGGGATGAGGTGACTGAGTGGTCTGACGCGTCCGCTGCGACGCAGCCGGTCGCGGTTCGATCCTCGGCTACCGGGCGGCATTTTTCTCCGGACAAGTCGCGGTGACCGGAGAACAAGTGCTGCCATCCCCCACCCCCGGGGCATGGCAGAAACCTACGGGTGCCCCATTCGAAATTCTGCCAAAAACAAACACACACGTGTTCCCCCCTACCGTTCCAAAAAATATACAATACAAACTACAATACAAATCCTACTACAGCTAATGGCCTCAGTTGCCGAAGCTTAAGTTCAATAAAAAAAAAAAAAAATATTATTATGGCCAGTGGCGTGTGACATAGGTTCTGAGGCAACACCTTAAATATAGGTGGGTGGGCATCGATGGAAAGAAAATAGAACATTTTATTAGTACCCTGCAGATTAATCCAAGCCAAAACATTGAACATTTCATACACATACGATACTATTGTTCATATAGTATATTTTGTCTTCTGTTGTTTTACCGTCACAATGTTAACACGAGAAAATTCACATCAAAAGAGAAACAAATAAAAACCCACAAACTATAACGAAAAGATGAATGACTTCCAAGTGCCAGATACAATCAACTCCACAGTTGCACTTCGATTGGAAAAAATAATGTGACATAGGTACCACCTACACGTCGCGGATAAAGTATCGCGATGCTTGGGATGCGAAGGTATAAAATAATATTTTTGATTGATTTATTCTGCGCGAAATTCGTGTTTTGTATTTCTAACAGACATCGGGAGATAAAATAATAATATATAATATTACTATAAAAGTGTTATATTTCTATCCGATTTGTCTTGTTTAATATTTGAATGAAGCGATAAAAAATCCGTTTAACGTCCCCACCTTAGTGCGAGTGACTTTTTCCATTAAATATATATGGTCGCAAACCGTATATTATATTATAATAATATTATTATTATTATTATTATTATTATTATTATTATTATTATTATGTTCAGTAAAAAACGTATTTAATAAATTATTTTCATTAGAACAAGTAAGTCGTTGTTAAAAAATTAAAAAAATTAATTTATCACTCGTACTTTTAGGTTTCAGTATTGCGAAGTAAGAATGCTTTAAATCCTCATTGTGTCGGTGCGTCCGTTGTGACTTTCGTTGACATGTTTTTCTTCACCATTGTTTATTTTATAAAAATGTGATTTTATGGTACAGTCAAAACTCAAAATTTTCAGAGACATTGTGTTTGATATATTATCATTTTCTCTTTTTTTTTTTTTTCATCGTAGGTAGAATTTATGAAACCCTAAACAATTGTTTTTCTTAAATTGTCCTTCCAGCTACTTTATTTGCCAAACAGCATCCATCGCCTTGTATAGTTAAGATGTTTTTACTATTATTTTATAGGTCTGTACATTTTAACAGATTGAACATGATAATTTCTTAAATCATGTATAATATAGTTAATGATGACATTACTTTGATTTTACATTGACCGACACTGATTACATTTCGTATTTGATTTCGACAAATACGATTAAACAGCAATGATGATTCAAATATAAAAAATTAATCTTTAAAATTAATATAAACACTTTTAAATTTAAAATAACATTTTATCTACACGGGCAATTATTTTGATGGCAAAACCTCGAAGACAATTATTATTTAGACAGTACAAACGTTTTCAAGGAGTTTTAAATAGGCAATTTAAGATAAAACGAATGTAACTATTGAATTATGTATTCACATAAAGAAATCTATTAGTCCATCCAAAAATTAAAAATTCCATCTTCTGGGATAACATTTTTGTTTCATTAATATTATACGAATTTGACTATAACTTATACAATTAATCTATAATCTTTATGATTTTTAGCTAACTATCGTCAGAAGCTAAAATGTACAAACACCGGTACTAATTATAATCAACTAAATCAATGATAAAGCATTGTAAATTTGTAAAATTATAGATAAACATTATAATATACAATAGTATACAATTTTATTATAAATTACAAACAATAATAGCTGTTGTTAGCAACAAGTTGATCTTATAATTATCTTTTTTAAATATGTGAAATATGATTTATACAGAAATATAATATAATATTTTCAAATAATATATTATATTTTTTGTATTCAATAATTATTATTTATTTATTTTACATAATGGCGTTAACATATTTAGTTGCCTAACTTGTAATAAATGGGCGTCATCGTCAATTAGATACACAGTAAAAATGTATTATTTTATTTTTAATAATATGGGTATTACTTTCTAAATAACTAACAAATTACTTTGATATTTATTTTAAAAAAAAAAGAATATAAAAAATTATCTTGGAGAATAATATCACCTACTAAAAGAACTTACCTCCTATATATCCTAATTCATAATTATTCTTAATGTGATGGCAAATGTATTGTGTATTTGTGTTCTACTGTTATTTATAATAACATAATAAATTACGGTTTTGCTTATCAATTCAGTGTTAATATCTGCCAAGTGATAAAATTAATTTCGTATAATTTATGCTTATCAAATTATTGTAATTCCGTGCGGTCGGTATAGGTACAGATATTAAAATTGTTTCATTTGTTTTAAAAATTGTATTAGTTATTTTTACTGCTGAATGTAAATTTATCATAATTTTTTTGACATAAGTAAATCGTTTTTAATTCAAAGTAAGTATACATTTCACAAAATCCTAACTCTATTCAACAATAATACAAAATAATTGTGTATATTTTATATTTGGTAAAACATATTTTCCATTGCTTTAACCGCCATTGGCTGTTACTAAGTAATACTATTTACCTACCCACTACTTACAATAAAGTACTATTCTAATAATAATTATTATGCGTTTCATTGTTTTTAACATAATATAATATTTCTTCGTAAGTTATTACCACATTTAAAACAATTTAGCGTTGTGCATTGCCGTCGTCAGAAATGCATATTGTATACCGCTTAATGTATATACATGCTTACATGCTAGAACGCTAAGTGTGCTACAAAAATCTTTCATAGACATTTAGTAGTAAAGTAACAATTGAATTTCCATTGACACGAGGCATAAGCTCATTCCCACTACCAAATAAAACCTAAGTTTCTTCTAAACAAGTTATTATTAATGCCGATTTTGGTGTGTGGCTTATGAATAATGTGAGACGACGCTAAGCCTCCGTATATCCGTAAAATCACTAAAATCCAATCCATCGAGTCTATCAGACGACAACTGAGGCCTCCGCTTTCATATGTCGCTGAACACAAATTACACAGTTATTAAATACACACACTATTCCCGGAAATCCTACAAAATATTGCTAACAGAGGTCGTCGGAAGGGTCTTAAATCTAATATGATTTATAAAATGTATCAGACAAGAACGAAAATAAAATATGATTAAAAACTGCGTAGTGATGTAAAAATAGGATGTATGCTCAATACATACTTGTTTACCCTTTTTTTCTCCCACATACGACTTATTCATTTAATTTTTTTTTTGTTTTAATAAAAATACCCACGGTGACATATTCCACTGGGAAACAATATAAGTAGACTTATTCTTAATGATTGAGGAATATATAGGTATAATAGAATGTTGGTAAGTTTACAATAATTACTTTAAACGATATAGTATGTTACAAATGTGTGTACACTTTAATGATTTGCAGTTACATATGAATAATAGATTTATTACTTATATTTATTTCGTATACACTCTAGCTTATTACCTTCTGATACACCCTATGCATAATGAATTGACTCGCCCCAATTCAACTGCAGACTTTTTCATCTTCGATGAATGGAGAAAGAAAAAATAGGTTTATAATAGGTTTATTTTTGATCTATATTTCATGATTTAATATTGATTGAGAACTCCGCTAGAAATATTTCAAACACTACGTTTATTGTCTAAAGACACGAAATATTTGACTGGATACTATAACATAGACCATCACGCATGACCACTGTGGGCGCCGGGGAAGTGCTGTTGTCCAGATCCGTTCGATGGCCGATTGGACGGTGTCGTCCGATAAAAAAGTCTATTTAGATATGCTCATAGCAATATATAACTCGATGACGTCTAAACTATAATATAAACATCTGTGTGACTGTGTATACGACGTGATACATATATAGGTATCAATGTTTTTTTTAAGATTGCATGATTGTAAGCGATTAGTTATGAAGAGTGGCTATCATTACAATTGCAGTCGTCGTGGCCATTTTTTTAATGTCGGTACAGGTCGTATTTAAATTATGTAAACGTATAAAAATTAATTAGACATTTCGTATGATTTATTACTATAGGTAGTTCTATATACGCACATTTTTAATGCAATTATTTTAATTTTCTCGTCTCCATAATATTTTGACCTTCATTGCCTATTACTAATAACGGAAATCAGTCACTCTTCCACACCACGCGACCAGTAGACATTATTATAACTTCTGTTTTAAAATGCGTTCCGAGATACCTAGTAACTATTCCGCCTAATGTCTGTTATTTATTATCGTACCCTATGTCATTATCTGCTCCGCTAAGAGTGTCTTACGATGTGGAGTACGTATTTATGCTTTGAAGTATAAAGTAAAAAAAATCATAAAATGGCAGATAGTTGCAAAATATTTATACATATTTTCCGTGGTAGGTTAATAATAATTAAAATCATATCAAATCTGAAGTCGAGTTATATAATGTTACGTTATCTTTATTAAACACAGCGCTGAGTCGTCGCGATCATCAAATGCAGTAGTCGTTAAAAACCGGAACTAACGACGGTCTTAGGATTCATCGGACTTAAGCAAACCTCATTGGATAATTTAATTCAGTTTATAGTACTCTGGACGAGTAGTTATTTTTAAATCCGTCGAGCAAGCGAAATACATATAACCAAGAAATTCGTCTGTCCAAACAGGTGTGCTGCCACTTGCGTTATCTCCGTGTCATTGATGAGGTTCATTATCCCGGTGCGTTTATTTTTTTATTTTTTGTACACAGGTACGGGTTTCTTGAATATTATTCATTGAAAAAACAGCGTGCGTCATCGGTATATTGGTATTGCAGCTGTATGATAATATCAGCTAGTGATTGAAATCAAAACAAACGGAATGTCCATAAGAATGTAACGGTATTTAGTCAACATCGATACTACGGTCATACGATGAACTATTATAGGAGTGCCCATGAACAAAAGTGAGACACGGAGCGACTGCAGCTGGTAGCTAGTTAATCAGATTGTCACGTATTTTTTATTTTTTTTTCTGGTCATCAATTAAATATTCAGTGTCTTCTAGAACTGGCTTATTACTTCCTGATTACTATTTTTGTTGAGGTAGTATCGTTTTTCGCTATAGGTTTGGTCAGTTCTGTATTGCCACCTCTTCGATCTCCCTTGCTGGACATATTATACGACTAAATAGAAATTTAAAAAAAAAAATATAATATACCTAATATTAATTTTTTTTCTTAAATATTATACGCTTGACGGTAGATCACTAAATAATTGTATCCAATACCATAATAACTATTTTATTTTCCGTAACCAACGGTTACAATAAAAATATACAACAAATATTCGATTTCTGACTTTCATATCAAAGTCCCTCCGTGGACTCTAAATTTTAAAAATTATTTATTGTGGCGCTCCTCCATCGTGGTACAAAAGTACCATGGACATTTCAAGTCTCTAGACCATACCAAATATTTTTGGCCGTACGTTGATTGGTCAGCTACGACGTCTTGTTTTTGTCGTGCAGATGAGAAATTATTCATAACTACTCAATGACAGTGCGGACGTCAAACTCGATCTATGCGTCCTTCACTCTTCTCCACGTATAAATTAATACACATTTCAAGTTTCAGGAAGATTTGTCCAGTATAGTTTCGGAGAAGAGATAGCAATCGCAAGTGGCGTCGAACTGCGTTGATACAAGTGCTACACTTCGCTCGGCCCCCAGTTATCGTGTCAAACCACCATGCCCATCGATATGCATCGAGATAAATACTTTGACACTGCCGACGCACCGTTACGGCCAACAAATATGGAAGTATAAAAAAAAATATCCAAATCCATTATTCAAATTATTCAAACAATCGTCATCAATTGTTAAAACGTACGATTTCCAAGATACCTATGCGTCTTATACTCAATGGTGATTACAATATTACGTATTCAGTATTGCCCATTTACGGGCTAGTGCATATAATATTATGACTATAAGGACACGGTGACCGTCGTCGATGGTATGTCGATGGTACAGCTGCAGCAGACCTATAAATTGTTCATAGGTTTCATTTTTTTTATTCGCAAGTACCTACATAACGCATATATTCTTATACTATCGCGTAATATGTTATGATGTGGAATTTTTTCTTCTCTCGATCGTACCTATTATAATGATTCTGTCGTCCCGCGATACCTGTTGATCGCGTGCAATCATATTACATTTGATGAACACTTTCGTTTTTTTATTTATAATACAATATATTCAATTTATCAATATGATATCATAATTATATTATGCGGATTCCAAAAAGGTGAGATTTTACTTTTTGAGGAGTTCGATATTACAGGCGGACAAAAGTACGATCCGAATACTGTTGTGCGTTCGTAGTTAATGACAAGCATTTCATGACAAATCGTTTCAGCATGATTATTTTTTTAAATTTTAATTTCATGAAAGAGAAATCAAAACAAAACCTATAAGAGGGTACATTTTACATATTGAAAATGTAAGCTTCGTTGCGGAGCAAATGTGTGGATAATATTAATATGTTAATATACTGACCGTTTGCAATCATGGAAGTGCAAAACATAACGCGACTGCATGTTTTTTGGATATTATCTGGGTTAAAACGGATTCTCAAAACGTAGGTAGTGTGTGTTTTTATTGGTTTTTTATTAGAAACCCTTTTCAATGATACGCCTAAGACGTATAATTATTTAGCGAAACTCAGAAGTTTTATGATTTTATTACGTTCAAGAGCGTACTATTATAGTGAGCGCGTGACGAATGCATATAAAATAATTGACATCTATTCGCGTTATACACAATACTCCTTCGACGTTTAACATAAAACGATAACATTAAAAAATACACGGTCACGGTAGGTATGATACTTAATACAATAATAATAATAATAAAAGACACATATTATTATCTTTAGGTCCTAATGATGTGGGTCACGAATCACGACCTTTAATAATATTTTAAGCAGTGTGAATACATCACACGTAATCAACATTATTCAATATTTTAATTCTGTGGGGACACATTTTAAAGTAGGAAGGTAGTAACTCCATAGAACCGAAACCCAAGATGATAATCCGAAACGATACATCGAAGTTTTCAAATTAATAGATTCATTGATCGAAATTGATTTTTTTGTTTGGTTTTAGTATATAATACACGACGAATATCGTAATCGCTTATTCCTTAATAATATTTCCAGAGAGGTTAGATTTACATATTAATATGTATTTTATATTGGTGGTATGTTTTTTTCCAAAGTGATTTTAAAAATGTTGCAACAGCAGTGTACACGAAATATTAAAAACAATAATACATAAATGTTTCGATAATTATAACGCATTGTATAATTTGAATTGCAGTCATTGACAAACAACGTGTAAGAATGTATTTTGAAAATGCTAAAGATTTAGTTAAAATAGTGTATAACAATGACTTAACTTCCATCATAAATAACTAACTTTTTAGTTTTTATTTATTCTAAAGTCATAATAATATTACTATATTTCACTTAATGATGGGTTAGAAATTATTTGCTTGTTCATTTTGTGCATTGTGTACATTTTGTTATATCTTTATTGAACATCTTAGTATATTCTGTAAAAATGAAATGCATATTTTATGTTTTACTTTTATATTTTGCATATTACAAATACACTAATAATAATCACTAATAATCACATAAAATATTATTCTTATATTATCAAAAATATTATCAGATTTTACTGTTTAGTCATTAGCCAAAACTATTTACACATTGTACAACGGTTGTATTTTAACATTTTATTCGTTAATATTTTTAATGTTTTGACTCCATCCAAAATAAATGCTGCACTACTAAAACAAGAACATTCAATACAACCACCACTGCAGCGGAGACGGAGACAACGTGTGTAGGCTACCTGCAAATATCAGATACTTACCAAAAGTAGTTCAAACAACGACGATTTTAGGAAAAGCAATCGAAAATAATTATAATAAATTAGAAAACGCGTGAGCCGTTTGATTTTAGTTATTAAATTTTTGAATAGGCTCATTGTTGCGCGATACTCAACGACGGACATCAGACACCAAGAAAGCATCAAACCGTTAAACTATAATGCTTTTGTATTCTTGTTGCCAAAAATCTTATGGTACCAAGAAAGATTTTCGGAAAAGGAATCAAAAATAACAAAAATATTTCAGGAAACCTCGCGGACCGTTTAATTTTTAATTTTCAACGGTTGTAATAATATGTCGTTGAGAAACCTGCCGACCGACATCAGCCATGAAAGCGCCCAACTGTTAAACTATAATATTTTCGTATTCTTGTTGCCGAAAATCCTAAGGTACCAAGAAAGATTTTCGGAAAAGAAATCAAAAACAACAAAAATATTTCAGGAAACGAGCGAGCTGTTTCATTTTAAATTTTCAACGGTTGTAATATGTCGTTGCGAAACCTGCCGACAGACATCAGCCAAGAAAACGTCGAACCGTTAAACTATATTATTTTCGTATTCTTTTTTGCCGAAAATCCTGATGCGATCACGTAACGATGTGGAAGATAATAATGATTTGACCATGCACGTGCGCAAACGTGATTACCACCCAAAACGAAAGCAATAAATATACTGAAAATTGTATAGATAGGCACTACCGGTTCGGAATTGGCCTGCCACGAGGTTGTGTACAACATCAAAATATAATCGTTTCCGGAGTTGTATTGTATACAGGACGATTCACAAAGCACGATTACTCCCATTTTTTTCTTTCTTCAATACCTCAGTACAATTCAAAATCTTAACTTTGGAACTTTTAAATGTACCTATACCTACTCACGAGCTCCACATCTTCAAGTTTTCGAGACGAATTTTTGATGACTACTCGAGGAGTGTCCTGCAGTGGAGTTACACGCCTGGATTTTTCGTGAGAGAACAGCGGGCGTGATTTTTTGCTGTAAATTATTTAGCAGCCGATAATGGTGGTTTGGAAGATATAAAATTAAATATCATTTTATTTTTTGTTATACCATTTTCGAGTGATATTTTTCTCAGTATAAACGTTGTTGAAAACCGAAAGACTATACTCGCACGAATAATTTGGAATTATGTACCTACATCGTCATTTTATTAAATGATTTACAGTAAAAAAGGGAGGTCTCACTTGAAAAACGGAAATTCATATGACGACAGCGCATTCAGCGGAACATTCAAACGTCGAGAGTTCGAAAATATTATGGTCTTTGAGTATGTTGAAAAATTCCAAAAATCAGAATTTGAATGAATCAACTGTTCGAGGAAAAAATGGGTGGGTGGGAATGCTCGGTGAATGAATTACTCTGTGCAGCATAATATTGTAATGGTATTATTACGTTTTACCGAACTCGTACGTCACTCAAACCGCATATTATTAGTATTATTATTATCATTTTAAACCGTTTGTGGATCACAATCGTGTTATTTCCGGCGGTTCGATATCATATTATATTCTATGATAGGTATAGTGGTTATCTATGCGCAATTAGGGACACCCGTAAGTGTCTGTACAGTACCTATTATTATAATAATATAATACAATAATATTATTATTATGGCCGACGGGTAGCCCGGGTAGGTATACATTATAACCTATTCATTGTACATCGCCCGGAAATAATTTGAACGAGCGTTGTGAAAATCGACATACCACAATTTATATATAACGCACAAACAGACATTATCATATTATTGTAATATTTTATATTACACGTGTGCATAATAATATAGTAATGTAACCATAGTGTAACCATTATCGAGGCGATAATATAGCTGTCCAAACAAGAAAACGATACACAGTAAAATATAATTATGAATACCGTTAAAGCCCGACACGAACGATAATAATTTTTTAGGTAGGTACGACAATATTCTTGAACGGGCTTAATCCCAAAATAGTACGTAATCTCCCAGGTACTCTACCGACGACGATATTATCAGGCTCTGGACGCTGTAAAATGATAACAATAATTAGTATGGCCATTTGGTCGGAGGAAGATAATATATTGTTATACATGTATACGCGTTGTATATTCTATAATATGGTCATACTATTATTTCCTCGAAAATAATGGCGAACTAGTTTATCAGATGTCCTTATGCTTCTCACATAATTCCTTATCAGTGTCCGTTCTGATCAATTTATTCTGTGATATTATAACGATGAGTGCACGACAATATAGATAACATTAGGTATTATCAAATCATCTAAATGAGTCACCGACTACACGAAGCGTGATAATAATATGTACCTACCTTACGAATACGCCAGAAACCTAATCGGATCACACCGAGCAGGAAAATAATAGTACAGAATTATTCGAAATTAATTATCCGATGAGCTACTTACTGACTTCCTACAGATGTCCTGACCTTAAGTCACATTACACGCGATTACTAATTCTTTTGGGCATATTATGCTAAAAACACTGCAGTGTAAGTACCACCGTCAAAAGAGTCGATTACATATTATCGGATATGCATGCCCGTTGAATTCGAGTTCCGGCTATAATATTGTGATATTGTTCGTGTGACCAAGGGAAACCACATATTATAGAACATTTATAGGTGGTCACCATTTGATATACATTTGAAATATGATTTTTTTAATCTGAAATGTATTCATGTTGTATTATTCTAAAGTCTAAACCTAAAATTACTATTCCAAAGGTTAGGTTATTAAGGTTCGAAACATTAATATTCGAAAAAGCATTCGAAATCGGACGAATCGTTTTTAATAACCCCGCTGCTGTGTCATTAGAGATATTTAATATTTAGATTAATTATTATACATTTTAATTTTGTTATTTAATTTAAAGTATCGAGTATCACAGATATTCTGCAACGATAACACAACAAGGCTTCGAAGGTTCCCAAGAGTATTTAACTATTTTACATTTTTAATGTTATAATAATATTAATGGGTAAGTACTGCAATTTGTATTATGGCTGCAATACGAATAGCATAATTTTTCCAATGATAATAACAGATTCCATCGTATTTTATACTAATTAGTAATTAACACAATATTTTAATACTTTAATCAGTGAGTGTGTGTTAACTAGACATGAACGCGTTCAATTCTCTAGTAATGAACTTGAACATGACCTCATAGTTTTTATTTTGTATGAAAGTAAACTTTTTTTTTATTCGTTCGTCAACAATTTGACATGCATACGTAGAGCACGTTTATTACTGTACTATTTACATTTATCAATATATTCAATATGTTTATTAGCCATCAAATATTTGCATGTTTTTCTATTTGGTTTTTTGACATTATAGAAGACAATTTGAATTGTTTACATTTATTAATTAGGTAGGTATAGAATAAACGAAATGACCAATGCTATATTTATGTATTTTCAGTTTACATTAATTTATAAATTCAATCATAGATAGAAAATAATTATATGAATATGAATGTATGAAATTGTAGAATTATTGTAAATAATATATTATATCATTACTCGTATACAACTGAGCAATTCTCCGAAGTTATTTTTACAATATTCTTAATTATAAAAATGAATTTATATACTTAACCGTTCATGTGCAGTGTTTTAAATATTTGTACTCTCGAGCAAGACCCGCATGCGATAAGTACCTACCTATTTTAGGCAATACAGAAGGCACGTTTAATTTATTATACTAATAATAATTAATATATTTTTAAAACTGTTCCGCTAGAAAAAAATATATTTCACAATTATTTATATTATATTTTGTTACTGCGGTAGTATAATATCGGTATTATAATATTATATAGAGGTATACTAGGATTTTGACTACGACACAATAATTAATGTTAACAACTCGAACTTGAACTAATTCGATTTTGAATGGAACTTTCCTCATCACTGACTTAAATTTCTTCTAGACATCAATTAAACATAAATGAACAATCTACATTAGACACGCGTAACAAAACGAAAACCTATACAGGCCGATCACACGTAACAATGGTGCCATAATCGATATTAATTTATAATGTGTTTCGGAGGTTTCGGTTTGATTAAGATAGGTGTGGCAAAAATAATTTTCTTAAATATTCTCATCGAACGACTCATCAACTGGGTAGATTTTTAACATATCGATAATCGATGTATTATAAAATCAAAACAAATAGGACAATTTCTTGTCAAAATGTCAAAATAAATAATCATAATTCCAATAAAACATAAGATAATAATACGCACAAACACTAATTGTGGGTACAAGGAAACATCCAAAAATGGCGAGTTAAAAAATTAGTGTACTCGTGTTAGTACTGTTAATAGAATACCAATTGGTAGTAAAAGCGTCATTGAAAAAATTACGAAATAATGCTTCCTCGATCATATTATTAGGTATTAGTACGAAAAGTGTATGATTATAATATAATAATAAATCTAAGGTCCTTAGAATGGTTTTGCCGAAGACTTTATTTTTTATTTTATTTTAACGATATTTGCATATTGTATTTTCGTGTTTTCAAACGAATAAATTATTCAAGTCCCAGAGCACCATTATATACTCAAGTACGAATAATTCACCGAGTATATTATTATGGAATTAATAATATAATTTAAGAATCAACATTCTTTCTTAAAGCCAAAAATAAGCTATTATGGCAAATCAATAATTAAAACAAATATATTGTAATGGATATATTGTTGTATTGTTCAAAAATGGATAGTTATAGTGTATGACATTCATTTTTCTTTAACATTTTGTACATCGATGTACGCTGAAGGCGTGAAGGTTATTCTTAAGATAATTCAATTTATGACTTCTTCATGAAAAAAATGTGTTCAGTAATAAATTATTTAACATATTATAACATTTAATCACATATAATGAATATAAATAGTTTTAAATTGTTAAGTTACCTATGAAGAATAAAATGTGTTATGATATTTTTTTAACATGCAGGTATGTACTAACTTAAAGAAACGTAATAAGAAATACAAATTCGTTAATAATTATTATGCTTAGACTGTAATTATCATGATTTCAACAATGTATTAATAAAGTTGTTTTGTTAATTCATTATTATAAATATGAAATGATTATCTTAAGCTACACACTCATCTCTTGAAAAGTATTAACGTAGATGGAAATACTTTTTTTGGATAAGTGGAAGTTGTTGGAATTCATCAATTTCAAATTCCAAAGCACAATATTTTTAAAATTTCAATTTATGAAAATTCAATTCTGGCTGTATAGTTAGCTTGTTATAACTTTAAATAAATTTGATAACTTATGTAACTAATTGTCAGAAATTCAGATTTGAAATATCGGAAATCTCAAAAAATATTTTACCTCAAAACATGAAATTAGAAAAGTATGACTTCATTAAATAAGCTTTAACTCTTAAAATATTCTAACTTTAAAAAATGATTACATACTTTTAATAATAATAATACAAATAGTCAGACCCGATCAGCCAGAAAACGCCATGTCATTCCTCAAGAGCATCGAAATGGAGAAATAAATTTATGAGAAGCACAAACAAATAGTTATAAGTCCTTAAGTCACTTCCCTCCCTCCTATACTATTGTAATTGAATTGTTAGCATGGTTAGGTTAGGTGATGAATGTTTATTAAAAACTAATAATGGAATTGAATTGTTTTGTGTTTTAAGGAGCTAAAATGTATTTTAAGAAAAATATCTCCTAAAAATACTAGGGTAAATATACAGTTTTATTTTAAGCCTGACTAAAGCAGTATAAACGAAAGAAATCAATTTGTTTTCAAAATCTAAGCACACATCTAAAACCAAGGAAAAAATAAATCAAAACGAAACTTGAAATAAAACCTATTGGGAAAACTTAAAAATGAATGTAGGTAATTGTTATGCTATTCAGGATGTCTTTTAAGTTATAGTCGACAACGAATGACCAGTGTTCAAAACATATTTAAATTATGTAATCACAATATTGTAAAATTTCTTCACAGTCTGCGTGATAATCGATAGACGGCAATATAATACAAACACATACAACCACACGTCATACCATACAGCACGACGGCGTCAAGCAGTCTCAAAAAACATTTTCCAGAAATACACACTTAAGAGGACCGTATAACACATTTCATAGTTCTTGGCGATTTTTCTTACGAAACGAAGTGTGTCTTAAGTTATCCACCTAAATATTGAGGAAAAAAACTACAGTTACGTCTCTATATTGAGTTAGATCTTGTGCATGTTGTCCATTACAACCTCCACTTTTAATCATCGTTATTCTAATGCAACATTCTGCTTTTGCGACTTTCAAATCTATGGAAACTCCAGGTCAACGCAGTTAAGCTGTGTGATGAGGTACGACCCACAACGACCAAGTGTGATGGCGTAAGCATTTTCGATTTAAACCTGTTATGATTATTAGGTACGTCTTATTAGAACTGTAATGGACCTATAAATAATTGGCCCAAAGAAAAACGCTAATGTACTGTACTTAAAATTCGGCTTCAAAATCGTCTACGAGTAAATTCACTCATCAAATATGGTATGGTAGAGTGTTTTCTTCCTCAAGGAACCCGTGGTCAGTACGTGTGAGTGTTCGACGACAAGATAACCGGTATAGTTACTCGTTGGCTGTTGTAGCCATGTACATCATCCATTAATATAAATTGATGAATTAAAAATACTGTTCAATCATATAACATAATATAATTGATACAAACTGAAATATTCTAAAAACAATATTTAATTTGATTTCCCTATAATATGTAGTTTAAGACATCGACAAATTGGTTAAAAATTAAAAAGTAACAAATATTTTTCGGGTAAGTAGTAATTTGTTTTATATGACACTTAACCATAACACGATATTATTATATCGCTAATATTAATAATAATGTAAACGCTAAAAGTTTTTTTCGCTGTATGTTTTAGACGCAATACCTAATAATGCAAGTGAAATCGGTACATTCAAAACGTTTGTTTTTTTTAATATGACTACCTATATTGAATTATCACGAGTGTAACAAGACTTGAAATAATAAATGATTTTTATGACTTTTAACTAGGATTAATATAAATTGTTATAGCATGTAACTTGAATTTAATGGTTTCAACGGTGATTATGCTATTACCATTTACCTAGTAATTCAAGTTTTATTTGCTTTTTAACAGTCCAATGTAATAATTGGTTATTTTTAGTAGTCTTAAGTCATTTAACGGTTTTATAAGAATGTAAATACTTTTGATTGCGACTGTTTGTTAACTACTGTTTGTTTAATACAACATTCCGGAGATCGTTTTATAATTAATTGGTAAACATTTGTCGTGTTGGTGCCTGTTTGTTTAATATTTTAAAATGTCGATTATAAATCTTTTTGAATAGGTTCTTCTTAAATTAAATAAAAACTACGATCAATTTTGATTCATTTCAATTTATTTCAAACGTTGTAAGGGTTGACTGGCATGGCGGGTAGGTGGAAATAACAATTATCAAATTCATTTTTTGAACTAACCAATGACCCCTGTCTTCGTCATAGCATCGATAAATTGTATTCATATGTATATCTTATTTACATGCATGATATTAAAAAATTTTTTTTGATTGAATCTTAGTTCGAGGCACTACACGTTTTGTGCATTATGGTTCAACTGATGTATATTAGGTATCGTCAAATATGAGTATTTTCAAAATTTTTCGTATTCTTCTGTTTACTACTATAAAGCTTTTCCTATTTCCGGTCATTTGTTCTTGAATCGTTGATGTGTTTGGCGTTTCACTGTTCACTCCAAAGCGTATAGGTAAATAATACATTTGTCATTTGCATCTTTTTAAGACAATTTAGGCAACAATTAAAAATATATTATAATATAAGAATTTATAACTTACTAAAATGATACTAACAAAAATACTGTACCAAAGTCCGTACAAAAAATCTCGTAATTTAAAAAAATAGTAATAAAAAAAACCCTAAAATTTCTGATTTTTATAGTTAAATTTTTGAACTAGGTATAGACATCATTTGTTTTAAAACGGTCTGCTAATTATTGAACTTAGCTCGGTGACTTTAATGCCATTGGTTAGTAACACATTACATAAAAATTATATCATAACTTTTAGAGGTGGTTTTTTTATACTTATTATTTTTTACATGAAGTTCGACGGATTTCGTAAATATATCATTTATTTGTTGTTGTTGTATTATTACTTATTATATTAATAATTAAGTAATGGATGTTCGGAAGTCGGATGACTGCCAACCGATCAGGTTATTAAAAATAATTGGGACTTACATGTTTGTAAAACTAAAAATATTACATTTATTTTTGAAATTATTTTATTTTATTTGAATAAAAAAAAAGATTAAAATAGACATAATCAAGTAACTTGTTTTATACTATTACGTTGAACTTATTTCAATCACATATATTTTGTTTTAAATTTTTTTGTAAATTTCTTATAATATTATTTTATTTATAGTAAAAATTATAACGTGGGTCACTTGTTAGTCGTCTATGCAGAATCCATCAGCTTAAGGTCTTCTAAAAACTTACCCACCTTTGACGCCGGGGTCTGCTGCCCTTGGTGAAAACAGAATAGTATGTACATCTACGTCGTAATTATTTTGTTTTGTCAACTTAGTGAGATTTTAAAATTATTATAAAAATAGTTGTTTATTGAACAACACAATATAGGTATTTTATAACTTCTTAATTTACAGACTACAAGTCCATACCTAACTGCTCTGCTAGAACGCAAGTGATATATAATTACAAACAACAATTTACAATCTCAATAAGCACTTCTCTTATAAAAATAGATTGGTGAACTGAGGATACGAAATAACTAGGAAAACATCATAGTGTGTAATCGTCGGAAAAGTCAAGGATTGGCGTGATTTGCTGAAAATAAATTACAATTTTAAAAACTATTATTGTTGAATATGAAAATTGTATACCTGGGTTGGTTATATACTATTATATCTAGGTTGTATCGATTCGTATGATACGCCTAGGAAGTATACGGTTCACACCATCATATAATATAATATGATGAGATTTCAAACACAAATTATATGGTAGGACAACGCGTTATATGTTACAAATATAAAAACATGTACTTTTAATGGAATTTAAAAATACGTTTTTAACGCAAACAAATTGCAGCAACACATACTTAAGGATACAAAAGCGTACAATATCCTCATAGGATTACAAATACATACAACGTACCTACCGATAATGTTGTGTTTTTTTTTTTAAAAAATAGCAACACGCGTACGAAATACAATTAATTTAAATGTTATAGCCGCCGCGCCGTGTGGCTACTGAAATTGCATATTATTTACTATGGTTTATATCATACGCTGGGTATAATTATATTAATATAAATAATTATACATATGTATATACACACAAAATAAAACGTCCGTGAGTTATATAGTTTACGATGCATTATATTTGTCTTGGTGGGATATTAATGAAGAACGAAATGGTGAATTAGATAAGGCCGACACAACTAGCGATTTTTACACACCCATTACAACACATCGTAAAAAAAAATAAATAACTATCACTTCCAGCGACCACGTTATGTTTTTTTATCAAACGTATTCAGTAACGATCGGTTTCACGCACGCGATTCATAGTTCTTTTTTAAAAGTGAAAACTATAATACACGTGTGTTTGAAATTTTTTTACAAGTCCGGGTGGTGATACGCTGTTGTAAAATACATTTCGATATTTTCCAAGCACATTTTATACTTGAATATTTTGATTATTAGTCGAATAACACGCTCCAGGATTCCATTTACAACAGGTAAATTTATGTTTACGCATTTTATTAATATTAAAATCTATAAAAATGTTTTTGTGAATGTGCCGGCTTAGTTCAGATTTTTGTAAAAAAAAAAGAATTTTTTTCGGTAGGTAAAAAGTGTTATGAATCAAAATTATTATTATTATTTAACGAGTCGTGGGATATTACAACTTTCCGGGAACCAATTGTGGATTTCCTAGGAATTAATTAAAAAAATTCTTACCTCTTTAATGTTTATGGTGTGTATACTATATGCAAAATATTTTCAATACATAAGAGGTTTGTTCCAAACTTTTGAAGCATTTCTAATTCTCGTAAATGTTGTTCATTAAATTCTTATTAAAATCACAGTCTCGCGGTTTTTAAGAATAATAAACAAATTTGTTTTATTTTTGTTTGTTAATTTAATATTTGAATTTAAAATGGTCGCAATTTTCAGTAGTACGCATAATTTATATATGACGAACATAAATCAAGAGAAACATAATATTTTTTCAAACCCATTTATATTATACAACGCGTTATAATGTCAGGACTCAGGATACAGTAATAGCTAGTAAAATTGTAAACTGCATTTCAATTCTTATTTTAATTCATTCGTTCTTTTTCTTTTTTTGTTAAGACGAAGATCAGAAAATTCTGTTTTACGATAAAAATAAAAATCATAAAAAATCAGACAACACGTAAAAATTATTTTTCCGTCGCTTAAAACTCGGAGAGGAAAATCACGACATTAATTATTATTTATTGTTATCATACATGACGTCCGTGCAGCTGCATGACATGCAAAATTGTCACACAAAAGACCATATTTTGCAAATCTGCATACCTATTATACACGCACACTAAAAAATATTACATACACCAGCTACCTACATAATATTGAATGTGACTGTATAATCGTTATTTGAAGTAGGCAGTAAATGATGTCAATGGACACCCCCTTCAATCAAACCAGCCAGGTTGGCAGTGTGTCGTTTTTTTCTTCTGTTTTATATTCGTATTTCTTATTGCACCGACGTTTAATATATTGTGTACAGGTTGTAAAATATAATATTACTAATATTCTCTCACTTAATAAAAAAAAGATATTTTAAAAAAAAACTGTAATCGATATAATACTGTGGTACGGTAATGATAAGACAATATATAGGTGGTAGTAATATACGTGTTTACCAGTTTTATTATTATACTTAATTGACATTGTTCCAAAAACTGGATCAAAATATTATTCTTATCCTTTTTTTTTTATTTCCCGTTGGCTTCGCATATTAAATAACAATATTATACTGCTGAATTAAAAGGTACCTTCCTATTTTCCACTCTATAATAATTAAGACTGACATACTGTTGTGGTGACAGTTTTCAAAGTTCATTATGGTAGGTGTAGCATATGATATTATTGTACTGAGCTTCGGAAAAATGTTGCGTTTTCCTCCAATCCTTTTATCGTTTTCAAACGACACGTCTTGTCGATCATATAACGACATTATAAAGTAACTACGAGGACGGATCGAATCGAACAATTAAATCATAGACCGAAACAGTTATATTTTTTATCTCCGAAATTAACCTTAGCCTCCGGGGCCCTTAATAATATTATGTTATTATGAAATCGTATTTGTACACGAGGTACATTATCATGAACTGGACTGCAGTGTAATAGGAATGTATATTTTTCTTTTAGACGTTCGCAGTATAATATTAAATATTGCACAATCCAGGGGAGAAAACTATGACAGTACCTATTTATATCTACTGATAGTTTATCGTTTAAAATATAAAAAAACTACTATTTACACAATAATTTATTGTTATCTATTGAAGTATAGAAAAGTATACATTTATGGTGTTGTTTTCCTAGCGTAATATTATGTCTTAGAAAATAACTAGTTTCGGTCGCCTTCTTTAAGTCTATTGACAGGTTTATTTTGATGAATTCATGCGAAAGTGCACCGAAAAAGTAGCTATGCAATATATCGAGTTTAAATATTAATTTAAATAAATGTACGATACATAATAACTTTCACCGAAAAATGAATTTACTTCTTCAACAATTTTTCTACACATCGTAGATCATAATATTATTATAATTGATGTTCAATAAAAAAATAAATATTCAAAATTATGTATTTAATCATAATAGTAACAAGCTCATATTTAAAAACAAGTAAAGGTTAAAAAAAATTTAGTTGGCCTCAATCTCAATATATCATTGGTCTAATCTCAGGCTTAATATTATTCGCCATTAAATTGAGGGTATTACTCAATTTTATCAAATCGTATTAATTGCATTAAGCAATTATAAGATATGAGACTTTACGAACAAAGACTACATATTTTTTTGCAAAATAGTCTCGATTCATAGATTATTCGTTTAAAATTTCTAATCAGGTATGTAGATGATGATACTAATCACCATAGCATGACAAAATATATAAAGCGTTCTGGAAAAATAAAACCTCATTACTAATATTTGTTTGAAAAATAAACATAAATGTATTTTTTTTTTAAATTATTGTAGAACGTTTTTTAAGTATTTTCTAAAAGTAGTCTGTTTCTTATAGCAAGTTTTAGTTACTGACAGTGGCAAATTATTTAACTGTTTTTTCATTATGCTTTTATTTACCATGCAGGGAAAATAAACTCGTGCAAATGTTGGAGATGTGATGAATGTATTAATTGTACAATGGTGTTGTGTTCTTTATTTTTTTTTTTGCGCCTGTCATCACAGTTTGGAGCAGTTAAAGTGCTTCGATTTTCTTTAACAGCAAATTTTCTGGTAGAAAGGTGGTGCATTCGGGAAATCTACATTTTATATTCAAAATAGTTTTTAAAAGGAACAGGAAAAACAAACCAAAAATTAAGGAAAACTGGAATTGTTACTCTAAACCAGTTTTCAAAAAAATCAATTTTTGTTTTTAGTGCAACTTAAAAAAAATGACCAATGTTACATGAAATATAACAGCTGAAAGTTTGTGTTAGAATTTTCCATACACCATACTATTTTCAAATATTTTGACTTGTATTGAACTATTTATAGGCATATGGAATTTTCGATGGTTATTTGTTTTTATTTTTAAACTAGTGTCGATAAAAATTTTTTTTCTTAGTCAAAAAACTCTAGCGTAAATTCAGAATAATTTTTCATGGGCATTTGAATTTAGAATTTGGCAAATTTCGTTAAAATCACGGAAATGAGCAAATTATTTTAAGTTAGAAATACATACAAAATGTTCTTATTATATCTAAGATTTCAAATTTAACACAAGATTCCTTATAAGCTTATCTACCTTTATCAAAAAAAATAATTTCTACTGGAAAGTCAAATTAAATTTTTATGCATTTGAAGTTGAGATTTTTACAACATTGGATATTCACTTTATTTCTCATGTAGCTATTTTCTTATTTTGTTGTAATTCAAAGAAGAATAACTGTAGACACTTGAAATTTACACCATATGTTTATTTTATCAATTCAAACGTTTGATAAATTTTTCAAAATATTTTGGCTCCTTCTAACCGTAATTTTCAATTTTCATTTTTTTTTCTATAAATATCAATACAATTATATTAGATAAGTCAAAAAATATGAAAATTAAATACAAGGCTCTTGATTTATTATTACGATAGCAGTTAAAAAATATTAAATACACATTAACTTAATTTTTGTTTTATAAGCAATTAAAGTTCATATTTTAACAATATATTTTATCAAATAGAAAATTGAAAAAATGATTTTGTAATTGAAAGCTTATACAATTTGTATAGCTAAGGATTGAATATTTAAAACAAACTCTACGTAAGTAGTTAATTCTGTAACGAAAAAATTTAAAAATAAATATTAACACAGTTTTTTCTGTAGTTGTTTTAAGTTAAAATTTTTATGAAATTACATATTAACACAAAGAATAACGATTTTAGTCATTTCGTTGTATTGGGTTCCAAAACAGCCCAATTTTTCATAAGTAAATTTAATATTTGTTCAGCCACACAGATAATTTGATAATAATACTAAGAATTTATGGATAATATGAATTCAACTTACCGGCTACTGTATTAATAAGAAGTCATAACAATAAACAATCGCATAGACTGACATACCCTCTCCGTTCAGAATCGTTTTTCTTAGACAGTAATATCATATCATTGAATTGAAATTTAATTAAACCTCCTGGACACCTAATGTACAGCAGAGCGACATCTACTTACCCGCTGTTGAGTAATACATTTTTGAAACAAAAACTATTTTTTTAATCTATTTAATAGTTACATTAGCTGTTTTTAGCTACGTTTAAAATTGAAATAATCTATTATTCAACAAATACACAAACAAGTATTATAGAACTCTAATCCATGAAAAAAAAAAATTAATTTTAATATGAAGTATATCATATGCGTGTAAAACGAATAGGTTTTAAAAATACCTGTTAAAATGTGTTAATGCCTAGATAATTGAATTCTAAATACAATTCACAATAATATTGATTTAAATGTTGTGCATTATTTGAATTTCACATAGTTTATATAAATATGTTGTTTTTTAATGCAATTATCCGTCATAGGTATCGGCGGACGGCTATAATATCCTGTGGCTAGTTTGCATTGGTATATTATGTACACATGTACACAACTATCCGTTTTTGAACCCATCGTAGTATAATATTGGTCTAAACATTTTGAGTAATAGTTATAACTATTATATAAAAGGTCACTTTGTGCCTATACCTATTACCCAGTTAGCAAAACAAAACTGGTTCTGTAGTTATGGTCATTATATCATCAGGTGTGCAGAGATAGTTATAATGTTTATGATAATAGCATATACCAACTAGGTATTCGAATAGGTAGGCAGTTTAAAAGCACGACCTGTGATTATTTAGATAAAAACGTCTCTAATATATTTTAATAGCTAATAGATGTTTACTAACGATATATTCTGAATGTTATTGATTATTTTGTATAATATCGTTCCCATGTCCAATCGTCCTGTACTCCGTGGTCGTTTCATAAAACTAAATTCGCGGGTTTGTGGGTTTCTCGCAAATCGTTGAAATTTATTGTAATTTGATTTGATTTTTTCCGAATTCGGAGTATTTCGCAGTGTGACGACGGGTGTGGTACGGGACGCGGTACACTCAAGATTACACGCCCGGCGGCGGCGTTCAACTCGTTCGATGATTTCGACCATAGTATTGTAGATTGTATTAACAGTTAAATATAAAAATATTCTTTTCATTCCATAATATGATCTATTAATTATTATTGTTCTTCCGGTCGGCAGTCACGAAAGCCACTGCCGTGTTAGTGCCACATGCAAACACGTCTCTTACACCGACGATTAAACAATTTCGATAATTCCACTATGAAACTTGTAGGCCATATTGTAGAGACATCGATGCTGCCGAGATTGCGGGACGGCCGTGTTGGCGACTCACGAGCGGTTTAATCGTCTAGAACAATATAAAAATTATTATCATTATTATTAGTACTATAGTAGTATGGCGATCATTCGTGCACGACTATAATTAAACGTGCGTGAAGTTGACCCCCCCCTCCAACTTTAACCCAGGAACTTTAAACCACTATAGAAAAATTGCTCCTTATTTGCTAGAATTTACTATGGAGTTTTTAGAATTTGCATGGTTTTGGTTTCCCCAGAAAATAAAATTTTTTATTTGGGGGGTCAACTTCTCCTCAGCAGCCCACTTTAACCCAGGAACTTAGAATTTCCATGGTCCATCTTCATTCGAACCTGGTATCAAAAATTTATATTTAACTAGGATTTTAAGTTAAGAATATTTACTATTCATTTTAGATTTTTTTATTAACTTAGATTTTTTTATTATTACATTTTTTAATAATTTAAGTTAATTTATTAATAAACATTTTTTTTAAATAATTTAGGCATTTAATTCAGAATATTTGTTATTCAAATTACATTTTGATTATCAAAATAAAGATTTTCGTCCTCAACTTGACTTTTAAAAAGATTTTCAATTCATCGTCTTTTTTATTCCAGATGTATTGTTTTATTAAATATCGAATCATTTTTTTTTTATGTATTCAAATTTAGAATAATTTCTCAAGCATAGGTTTTTATCTAATTAGAATAAAAAAAAACTGAATAAAACTAGAAAATAAGTTAAATAAAAAAATCAATATTTGATAAAAAACTTAAATTAATAAATGTACCTACAGTTTATAAAAAATATTGTTAATTGAATCAAAAAACCTAAATGAGTAAAAAAAAGTCTATAGTTTATAGCATTTGGACCATAAGAACAGTTTTAAAAATAAGCGATTACTAAATTATCTTATAGCACCGAGCACATGGTTCTCATACCAGGGCTCCAGTCTGAGTCAGGATTATAGTAAACTTGAAAGCACTCTTTTATATACACACCGAGTGTTGCTTATATAGAACTGAATAGCAATATTAAATAGAGATCCGTGTAAAAACGTCACGGATCCGTTTTAGTAAAAATCCTGTTTGTATAATATTTGACAAGGAAAACAAATTACGAGTGCCTATTTTTATATATTATATATCTTTGAAAATTGCAAGGTCACGAGACACATCGAACGACCCGTGCATGAAATAAGACATACTTGGAGCTGTCTGGTTTTTTTATTTTCTGGCGAAACACCAGATACCGCACCAAGAAAATATTATAATGAATACAATTATTAACGAATACTAAGTTCTGGTCAAAATACATGATAACTAAAAATAAAATTGAATAGTTTCATTTTCTGAACAGTTTTTAAAAATGGAATTATCTGACTTTTACACCGGTATCTTTAATTAGTATAGTTCATTGTTCGAAATTCGGCATTAAAAGCCGTTTTTTTGTAAACTAAACTTAAACCCAAAAATGTCTTATGTATCATTCATAAGTCGTTTGAGCTAGCAGCTTATTGGTAAAGTTTAGATGACACGCTTTGAATTAAAAATTTTGATATTGTCCTACGCCTACAACAAAGTCAACTGTGCGTTTTGGGGCGAATGATAATAACACGTTTCCACTTAATTCTACGATGGAAAAAAGCACTTTTTCAACCCACCAAGTATTGCAGATACAGCAGAATTCTGATCAAATTTTTTTTGGTTTCCCGTCATTTTTATAGTTTAAAAAAATGTATATATGGATTTTAAAAAAAAACTCAACTGCAATAAAAAAGTATTAAACCAAATAAGATTACCTTTGTGGATTTTTAAAACAGTACCTTATTTGTAGGTAATTATTGTTTATGTCTAGATTTGGCATAAACAATTTGGTCAAACCTTTTTTCACTTTGGCGAAAACGAATAACCCATCCATTTGAGTAATAAACAATATTTAACTATTAATGGTTTTTTATTTCATAAATTGGTTAGCTTACTGTTTATTTTTTTATTTTTGTATTACCCGACTGGCGACTTCACTCGGTCGATTTTTTTCTATTAATTTTATTTTTCTGGACAGATAGCGCAACCACTCCTATTTTCGTATTTGACCTGCCTTAACGTCATCACGATGTGTGTAGGTAGTCCGGTGCAATTGTAACATTTCCCGTTTATTTCTAAGAACACTTTTTAACTTTTTAATTGTAAAATAACACATGCTCTTTATAAATAGGTTTGTTTTGAACCTAAACTTTCATCGGTAAGTCAATTTGACAAAAAAAAAATCAGTTAAAATCATGTTTTTATTTATTCAATCATCTATATTCAAATATAACAAACCATTAACGGTGGTAAAATGTGCCCAACAAAAAGTTGTTAAATGGCAGTAACTACAAACCTTAATACCTCATATAACTTTATTTGTATAGTAACTACAGCTGTGAATATACATGATAGATGCGTACATACATTAAATGGGTAAATAAAAATTATAAATAATACTACTTTAAAAACTTTCAGTTTCGAATGTTTACAACATTATATATTAGTATATTACATATTACCCTCAGCCTCACAATCTTCCCGAATATAAATTATATGTTTGGCTGTTATTAAAATACAGCGAGGCTTCATGAGACCAAAGTTTGCATATAATACATAATTGGATCCACGATTTCTCAACTTTTCTTTTTGAATTAAGTTCTGAGCAAACCGTGCAAAAAGCACCTTATTTATCACTTTTGTCGTTAGCTGTTTTTTTTTTGTGTCTTTGGATTTTTCCTTTATTTGCCTAGCATCAGTATTATATTATAGCTCACTCGACTACATTTCTCTAAAATCTACTCTAGAATATCTTTCCAATGATTATATACTCATTAGTTATATCTTATTACGTATTTAGGTGATTAGAGATTTAGAGATTATTACTAAAAAGGAACATGCAATTTGCCACCTAGGGCAAATTTAAAATTACCAACGTCATCACCTCTAAAATAATTTGTCCAGGCGATTATCATTTTCGCATTTAATTATAAACAATATTATAAATAATAATATTATATAGAAAGGACATTAAGTTCGATAATGTACACCAAAATCGGAGAATAATACAAAAAAAAATGAACCACCAGAAAATAAAAAATCAACTATTAAATATTAATAAGGTACTTATATATATTCAATTTAAGTACTTACAGAATATAATATTATGTATTTTTAATACCACCAAAATACCTGATACTGAGAGTAGCTATTTACAAAAAAAAATATCGATTATAAAAAACAATATTTGGATACTATTACTCGAATAATAATTGTATTCAAATATTATTTACGCAATTGCAATAATAGGTAATAATTATTAAAGCAATGATCGCGGAGCGTCCTAGCATTAGCTATCGACGGCCAAACGACCATAATAGCTTATTATAATAATACATTTCCATCATCGTGTCGTTATTGAGTTACGATGGTAGCAAAAAACATGAAAAACTCATGCTTTTGCATATGCGAAAACGAAACGGGACCGCACCATAAAATAGTTATGATTGTTAAATAACTTGTAATTATTGCCACCGTCACTTATCATAGTTTTCGTACTCTGTCGTAGCAGCATTCATAATATCGTCTGCGACAGTAAATTAGCTAGCTACTATAGTTAAAAGTCAAACTTTTAATTAATTATTTGTAAGTTGTGAACGCTTGTGCAATATGCGAAGCGGCTGTTGTTACACACGCCGAAAATGCATGCGATCAGTAAAATATATGTATTAATCTCGGGGACATGAAACATTTCTCCATGCCTACAGTGTTTTATAATTTTCTACGCTGCACAGTGCAACTTTCAAAATATTTAGAAACGTTTCAAAATTTTTTTATTGTATGATGCTATGCATACGTCGTTTCACGACGCAAGGTGTTGACCTGATTATAATAAACTATTTGACATACCTAAGTTAAATTTAACCTAACATAACCCCAAGGGAAGTATAAAAAAAAAATTAATTTTTCTATATGAAGCGGCCCGAGTGTAAAATATTATGATCTATGATCATAATTATTACTTATTAATAACTATATTTCAATACACGCTTGAAGTGTTTAGAAAAAATGATTCTAACCGTATTAAAAAACATATTATTACTATAAACATAATAATATTAATGATATGTTTAAAATATTTTTTTCGTTGGAGTTTTTGTTGAGTTCATATGTAATACATTCACTAATAATACTATATAATAATTTTAAATGACTGTTAATTTTTATCCTCATTAATACGTTATTAACAATATATATTTAAATATTATTATCATAATACATATGCCAACAATAAAAGTAAAACTTTTAGCCAAATTCTAATTGCAATGAATTATATTTATAATTTATGATGTTCTAATATACCTATTATAAAAAAATTTTAATAATATTTTATTCAAATTACTATTTTTATGTAGGTACTTGAATTTTCATTTTAATATAAATAATTTTAGTATGAAGTGTATGGAAGGGCATCTTAAATATCTTCAAAATGTGATGTAGATATTTTGTATGTTAATAAGATGAAGTACTTGAAATGTTGAAAATAACAGTTCTTAAAAATAATAAATAAATATTAATTAAAACGTTACCTATGTCAGACTGATAATTAAAAATCCTTTCTTATTCTAGGCAATGAAACTGTATATTAAACCCCACGTTTAACACACAGTCAAAGGCATACTAACAGAATGAATAAAATTCAAAAACTTGAAAAATAAATACCACACACCTAATCTACTAATAGAAGCTTACAACCAGACATCCAATCAAATACCAAGTACTAACACCGTCAACTTTCTAAAGGAAATATAATTATACAACATCGTATACGAATTAACTTTGATGTTAAACATTGCAATGTAAATTAGAACTAATACCCCATAGTAGCTGGTGTAACTGAGATCAATAAAAAATAAAAAATAAAAAATAATAATAGTAATAATAACATGATATTAAATGAAATGTGTTAGCCAAAAATTGAACCATCCAACTTTAATTTATTGTACCTAATGTTCAAATAAATTGCTTAAATATCAATAACAAAAAACATATAAAATATAGATACTCGCTTGATATTGACTGACTGACCGTCCCCGCCCACAATCGATTTTCGTTCCTATGCAATGATTTATCGTTGCATTCAAATTTAACACATCCATTATAGAGTGGCCCTTCTACTTGACATCTAAGTAGCTACATAAAGACCAGCGGCCATTTTCCGATCTTTTTTTTAAATTTATAAATGTCTGTCAAAATCCTTGAAAATTGAATGCAAGGTTGGTCGTCAATATACCAATTAAATAAAATTGAAACTACGTATTGTTTGAAATATTTTTTTATGTTCTGTCAAATATGGACATTTTTAAAATTGTAATATTAATATTCAACAGGTTTGAAAGTGTAATACCAGGTTTATCGGACATTTTTTTTTTTAATTCAAAAGTAAAAAAATGAGCCTAAATTCTTATTTTCATAGCTAAGACTTGGAAATTAAAAACAAGTTTTTTCATTAGTTGTTCATATTGATACCAACAAATTAATAAAATATAATATAAACGAACATTTTTTTCATAGATATTTTAAGTTCAAGTTTGGACAAAATTGGAGATTTAAACTAAGAATATCTATTTTGGTTATTTTATTGTAACTTCGAAATTGTTAAGTATAATAATATATATAATATTATACACCCCATCACATTTCAAAAATATTTTGATTAATTGTATAGCTATCTATAGTAAGTCGGTACTGTCTCAAAAGTTTATAATAGTAATGTATGTAGATATATTAAGTTGAGTCACTATCACTTGAAAAACTTGACAACTCAATTTTATTATTCTCTTGAGGTTAGGTTAAATTCGAATTAAATAACTTAAAGCGATTTTTTCTCCAACTTCGAGTTATCAAGACTTTACTGTATTGTATGTAATAATTAAATGTTGATAATATAGTAAATCTAACGTTTTCCTTAAAAATGTATTTCACTTGAAGCATTACTAATTACTAATACCTAGGTAGAAAAATAAAATTGCCATAATATTTCTTAGTAATGTCCATTAAGTTACACTTTAATGTTCAATGACCAATCGACACTTCTGTACGTAAGAGTGGTTAGCTACTTTCCGATTTTTTTATAAACGGTTTTCAACGAACAACAAACAATTTATAATAATATATTTCAAAATCAAAATTCTGGTTTAGTCGATTTAAAACTGTTGATGAGCACAAAAATAACTAAATATGAGCTATTCAACAATAATAATGCGTTTGTTTCAAAGAGTTGTGCGTGTGAGATGTATCTAATTACACGGAAAGAATTCTTTAACAAAAATGGTAGGTAAGTGAGAAACTGCGCAATTGTATTTTTTTTTTTAAACATTTGTTTAGCATAAATACATTATCACATTATCAACGACGAGGTTATTGTGGAAGATTAAGTCTTATATTAATTTACATTAAGAATATAAATTACTATACTAAATTAGTTGACCAAGATCGGCTTATTTTATAAACCCGACAACATATTGTGTATTATAATTAGAGTCTTTGCTAATTGCTGAAGGTCGTCGAGGATTTTTCGTAGAGTTTCGGTTTTTTATTGTATTTAATGGGTTTATTGTTGGCAGCCGAGAAATATGCATTTGACTGAGATGTGCATACCCCACTACGGTTATTTAGGTGAATATTCATTGGCCGTGAGGGGTTCGGCCTTTTGATATTTTAACCATAGCAATATGATTTTATGGTTAGTACATTTCCGGCGGGTTGAAAATAAAATGTCCATAATATATTTAAATTCAACAGTTACTACCTATGGAAATTTGAATAACATCATTGAATTAAACTTCTCCGGCCGAACGTTTCAAACCATAACGAATTTGACCCTTTACATTTAACAAATATAAAACAATATACATCATGCACAATTTAATAATACTATATCGGTGACGTTCGGCGCTCCTCTAATAACGACTATGATAATAATAGCGCCACAGTAATAATAGTTACCTATGTTGTGGATCGAAAACGGACAAATCGCGCTATTTAGTCGGTTCGTCGGTCGATGTTTAATGGATTATAATTATAAGGTATTAATATTAATAACGTTTCGTGAGAAAGTCACGTCTGCCTTAGGCCTCTTAAAACTCAAACACGTAAACATAATTCGCACAGCGTATAAGACACGAGAATCTTGTGCGCGCGTACATTACGTCATATTATGGATAATAAAATATAATATGTAACGCAAACGCGTGCCTCGTGTTTACCAAAAAGAACTTACGTTTATCCGTATGTAAAACAAATATTAATAACCAAGTTTATTACAAACGTGCTGCGAGTAGACTGCTTCATCGCTCGTCCATCCGAGACATGAGTTCAAGTCGAACATTTTAACTTTAGACACAATTTCGACGATATAAAACGATGTTTCGAGAACTTGAAATTATATATGTTTACACCCCTCGAGACGATGAGATTTGTTCGTTACTATGTAATAATATATGTTATAACGATGTTATTTGTTTATTAAAAAATATGGGATGGGCTGGGATATTTTTACGAATTTGGCACACTGTGTGTAAAAAACATACGGAGTAGACATAATACAATTATGAGCAATTAAAATATAAGATGATAATTATAATGTACGTATATTGGATAGAGAAATAACAAGTCAACACATAGGTGTAGACATTGTTCTGATCGGTGTGTATAAAAAAAAAACAATTAAAAATTAAAAGTGCGATATATAATACCTAACGATATATTACGTTAAAATAATGCAATAAATGCACAAAAATAATTTCAGATTCCATGTGGAGCGAAAATGAGCATCTATTGATTTACGGCGGTATGTCGGTTTTTTATCATCCTGTTTTTTTTTTGTCCGGCATCGCCTAATAATATGATAATAATATTATGTTGGTGGAGATGAAATTATATTCCTCGATAGTAGGAAAACTGGATTGCAATACGCATACACATTTCATAGTGGGAGTGGTATATTGGTATAATATTATATTTAAAAATTGATTGGCAATAATATATTATGATATGTTGTGTTTATTTTTGCTTTAGTATAAACATTATAATGGCTGGTTGGATTCACATTAGTTTTATGAATTTGCCGAAATAATTATTGATAATAAACTGTTGGTAATGGCTTTAATATGGGGACACAATTTTATCAGCAAATATTGAGGACATGGATAAAGTTATAGACACACAATGGATTCAATCCATGATGGTTGGTATTTTTGTTCCTCTTTACACTTTACTTACATTGTTTTAGTTTTGAATTATACATAACATAGTATTTTCATATTACTTATAGTCAGATACAAATGTAATAAATGGAAAATTTAATACAGAAACACAATATTTACTATGTATTAATGTATTATTGAGTAACTATTTTGATTAAATATTCGTTTTAAATTTTAATTGGGTTGAAGCATGTAAACTCCTTTAGGTACATTAAAACAGATTCATAATAGACAATCAATTGCGATAGAAATAGAACGTTTTGTCAAGCTTTTAGTCGAAGCTTTATTATTGGCAATCATCACAGCAAATACGTTTTATTATCGTTTGGACTTGCATACAATATGATATGCTGATACTTATTAATAAAATTAATTTAAAAAAATATATATAACGTTAACTTTAAATAGTGCGTTTTGATCAAACTCAACATTTAATAAACTAGATACAAGCACAAAACATTTTTTTTTTACTTTTGAATACAAAAATTAAACATTGGATCATTTTTTTTAAAATCTATTTTCTACCATTATTTCGATTTACTTACATCAATATTGAATGCACAGAAAAATAGTCTCTCAAACCCTCTGAAAAATATTTAAAACCCCAATAGCGCGTTATCAACAATGCATTGTGCAGAAATCATTTAATTCACTTTAAACGAATTTGGAAAAAAGTAAAAACAACAAGTATTTTCATATTAATATCACATGGACTATTTATCCTTGAAATACATTAATAAACGTACTAATAATAAGAAAATTATTGACCACTTTGTTCTAAAAATTACCGTTGAACAGTTGTCTAGATTAAATTCAAGGATGATAATTGAGCAGTCCTTTGGTATACAATAGTTTTAAATAAAAATATATTTTTCGAAAAATATAATTGATTTGAATTACTAACTCGAATATTTTAATTATTCATGTTACCTGCTTGTGTTCTACAAAAAGTATTTATTGATTTAATTAAAATAATCTACATTAGACAGTAATTAACCAAGTAGTTAGTAATATTCATACAGGTTAATTGAGTGTTAAACTCATAATTATACTTTAAAAGCGTAAAGAATACTTTTCAATTTAAATCTATGAAATGTCGATGTTTCCTAAGAACAAAAATCATGCATATTTTATTCATTCATGTTAATGTTTTTATTTTTAAATTTATACAATTTTTATTTTACAATATAAGATAATTACCATGACATTATGAAAATACACTCCATTGTTGATTTTCGAATCGATGTCCACATTAAAAAAATCTTCATTACATATTAATTTATCCAGTCATGTACTTACTTGTTCCAGCTCGTCACTCAAACTTTCTGAGTGACAAATATATTCTTATTTCATAACGAAAACCAATTAATTTCAAATACGTAATCTCACAATTAATTATTTTAACATGACGACAGCAGTATATGCGGCACCCGATAGAATAATTAGTGTTTATTTAATAATATTAACCATTATTAATTATTATCATTACGTATTGCGTACCTACCTTAATGATGTTTATTCGTTGATTATTTATTCATATAAATTAACTCCGTTCGGCCTTTTCAATAACGGTAATATATGAGAAATATCACTGAGTTAACAAATTTAACAGAACACATTGGACCTAATATTATTAATTACAAAATATAATAGTGTGGCCTTGGCACAAACTACGGTTGTTGGATGATATGTTGGTCATATTATGGACATCGTTCTAATTGTGGGAAGAATTTTTTTTTTTACAAAATTGAATAAACTTTATTTACAAAGAATTTCCAAAACGTGGTGTTAAATGGGATACCAATGTAAATTCGGTACATCAAACGTGGTGCATCCAAGTGACCTTCAATTATAATCTTCGATGGTTTAGTTGACAACATAGACTGATTCGCTATTCGCTCTTTTTATAAAAACAATTTTGGTTTACATGAATATATATTTTTATTTTTTTTATCGCATTGAATTTTTAGTAACTACACCTATTCTTTTCTTTAGTGGTTTAAAAAATGTAAATATACAACAGGAAAAAAAATGTTCCTACTTCCATAATAATATGGCCACTGAATGCGACAATAAGCATTTTATCAAGAACGTTATCAAATGTCCTAAAATACTTACTTGCCATGACATAAAAATAAAAGTAGATACCTGCATATTATATTAAACGTCTGACACAAAATTTAAGTTGTAAAAGTATTTGTCGGTCTGGAAGTCAATTATATTTCTCCTTTTAAGCAATTAGCTTGTTATAATATGTAAATATTTTTATTTGAATTCATTGTATGTTCCAACATGTTATATACTTATATATTATCAATCATAAATTACTCTACCAATTCAAATGGTTACTTTAAATAGTAAAAATTATACAACTCATAAAATATCAAATTTGAAAATCAACGTGTACTAAAATTATTATTATTTTTTTTTAGACCTGACGTGTTTGGGCTGGGTAAAACTTTTTTTTGAACGGCCGATTTTCGTAATGCTGTCCTTATTTCCATAGAAACGAAAATCAACAATAAAAAAATATATATATATTATATACAATGAAATCCTAACATAATATAAAACTAGACATTTTTCTATTCCAAAAATATATTATATATGACTCCTTGATTTTCCTTTGCAGAGGAAAAATATTTAGAAGGACGATAGGTACTTATAATATGTGCGAATAAATTGTTTATAATGATATTTACAAATCGTACTGATGGATATTATAGAAAAAAAAGTGTTAAGGGGAAATAGAATACAATATTATGAGTTATGACTATGATATTGAAAGGAACCGACGGTGACGCGCTATGGTTTTAAAATAAACTAGTTAGTTAAATTTAAATATTGTTTTTATTTAAGAGAAAACAACCATCGTCATCATATTCACTGGGAGTTCATCTTTTTTTTAAATGTTTTACATCATTGATATGGGTGGTATTTTTTTATTTTATTTACATATAGTAAGGAAAATAAAATAAAATATCAAATTGTAAATAATATTAATAGTAATAGCAACGATCGATTATATAGCTCATGCATCAAATTAATTTGTCCGATCCGAATCGCAGGAGGAAATTTTATTTTATTTTGGTTACATAAGTCATTTTGACTTATGATATTGACGACGCCTTGTTTATTAATACATTTTAAAACAACATGATATAATATTTGCTATGTATTTTATGTATTTATATTGCATTTGTATATAAAAACATGATCATCAAAAACATAGTAGTCCAACCCTCGGCTCTCAAAGCCTTATCTTTTGCCCCCCCCTCTTCAATGTGTAAATTGGAGTGCCAAATACAAAAGGTTGGATCAACATCAACTTATAGTAGGTATATTACAACCACAAGGTTAATTCTGAAGTAAAATTGGTCATACTATATGTAGGTACTTAGTTTGCTATACATAAATGCTTGAAAATTATGTTTTGCTTACTTGATATTTTAGTTGTTAATTTAATATCGCAGTACAATGTACAAAATGTAATGGACGACTGTTATGTGCTAATGAATTGCTATAATGTTGTATTAGGTGCCATGTAGTTTAAAATGTTCTTCCACAGCCGAACGGCCTACGACTAGAGCATTAACATAACTAAAATTATTATAATAGTACATTACTTAGCTTGGGTTAAGAGGACGTCTCACCAGCTGCATGTGTTGAATCCATCTTACAACATAGCAAATTATTTTCATTCAACTGAACCAATTTCGTGTTGTTAACTTTCATAATATTGATTTCAAATAGTTGCCAGAAAGTATTGATTGCACATAATATTTTAACTACCAACTATCACTTAGTATCACTTTATTAATTTAGATTTGTTGAAGTCGAGAGTCGGTTTTGCGAGAAGATAGGTTAAATAATTATCATTAATTTAAAAAATAATCACCACCACACTGTTGTGTTGATACAATCACATTACAATTTTATGTTAAAAATGTATTATTAATTAATGTTTAAATAAAAATTTTTGAATTTTTTTATTATTTAATGTTGATTAAGCTCCTATCCGGGAATGACTTAATATGTCCGAATTGATGTCATCAATGATATGGCAATGACGGACACAAGTCGACACTGATTGATAATGCTATTATAATAGCTGCTAGTTTATAAATATATTCCATAATTGTAACACAACTTTACTATATGAGCATTTTATATGATTCCTAGCTACATAATGACCTAAAGTGGCACAATGTTATTTTGGACTATTTTAATATTGGCCTTGTTTTATTCTAATATTAATTTAATAATCTTGCTGATTAGTAGATAGTAATATTAATACTATTGGAAGAAAATAGGTGTTTCTGTTTTAATCTCTTAAGGTACACTTGTGCCGAGTTGAATGAACGATCACTAAACATTTGATGAATCAAAAGTGAGCTAATGGTTCCAAAAAAACAATGATTTAGTGGCTTATGATTGATCCATTAAATTTTATTGAACCATTAAATTAATTAATTTTTCATGCCAACTGGCATATAATATATTTAGAACTAATTATTTATATTGCTACACGTATACCATCCATAATAGCTATATTTAGGTTTACTATTATAGTAGGTAACTTGAAAATTAAAAATCGTAAAACACTAATGCGTATTATAACTGTCTTACAACGATTCGTTTAATCTATTCGCACAAAGTTGGTTTTAATAAACGCAAATCGATGTAATGGTTTAATTTAGATAGATATGATGATGATAATTTTATTATATTTATACGTAACATTGAATGCCTATTTTTCTTTTAAAGTTTCCATCTTATAAGAACTTATGAAGAACTTTGCACTGAATGTTCAAGTTTTTTAACCCGATAAAAACAATTTATTTTTGAAAATTTAAAATTTAAAAATTCTTTTTAATGTTTATAAAAAGCTCAAAACAAGTCAAAATATTTTTTAAATTGCATCATAATATGTTGAAAATTATCATTTAAGCTTTTGGTGAAAATTCTGCAAAGTATCTACAATAATTAGTTTTTAAATTACAGTAAAAAAAAATAAATAGAATTTGTCAATAACTGGTTTTCCCTGACTCCCTGTTTTATGCTTAATTTAGTTTTGTTTTTCCCCGAAGCTTTTTAAAACTACTAAGAATTTTTACTTTTGACTAACCAAAATACCAACTATATAAAATTTCCTTATGAAGAAAAGATGCTGAAGTTGAAAATCAAAGCTTCTTTACTGCCCCCAAAAAATGATGACATACACAACATAAAGAAATAAACACACATCACGATTAAATCATTAAATTATCTTAATATGGTGAACGAGAAAGTACGCCAAGTAAATAACGACCAGAATTATTCATTTACTCATGATACCTAATAAACCAAGAATTGTTTTTTTTTTTGAGACGATTCGATATTAACCGAGTTCATGATAGAAAAATAATAAATATTTATATATAGGTATATTTCATAAATTTTATAGAGAATACTTGTTCCAAGAATTGAAATGAACATTTGGGTGTTTGATTTTTTTAAGACGTTCAATTTAGTCTAAATTCATTACCACTATCTAATATTATTGACTCTTATACATTCCACTTAAATTTGATTTTAAATTAATTTTTAAAAAAAAGTGTCAAACAGTGTTCGATGGACCAAGGCAACATATTTTTCAATTTAATATTCCACGGCCGTATTCTACACATTAATAATATAATGTGCGCACATTCGAAATAATCACTAAAGATGAGCATCAACGAGTTTCGAGTTAAATTTAAGTTAAAATGTTTATTTTATTTTATTTTATTATTCCAGCCTAACTAGTCACTCTGTTAGGTGTCCGTTAATTTAACTTGTGTCTTATTAACTTTAAAGTTTTTACACTAACGTGAAATCAACGAACTGCAATTACCTCACTTCTAGAAGGAGTCAAGTTAATTTTTTTTTTTTCAAATTGATTTTGTTTTCTTGACAATAAATATTTCAGGTAACGTATGGTGTGAATTATTTGTAACAATATTGTTATTTTTGTGTTGCCGAAAAACTTCAATGAAAACCATATCGAAACTGTGTCAACGCTACCTATAAAATAGTTTTAAGTCGATAAAACGTAATGTAGACTAGGTCGTTACACACAAGAACAAATCATATTATCTAATTTGAATTAACCTATCGATTACACTGCCGATGCTAATCATTATATCATGGCACCGGTGTATACAAGTGGCATGAGTGCAGTCAGATGGAAAATACAATGCATTAGAGAAATTGATAAGGGTTTCGAAACCACGTAAGATTAAAGCGATAAGTGATTTGTGATAACGATTGACACTTAAGCCATCTCGTTTCGATGGTGGGAACGTTTTAAAGTCGAGTTTGAGTGTCCACCAATCACCGGCCGAGTACGACCCCCCCCCTCCCCTCCGAGATTTTTAAAAAGATTTGAAGTCGAAAACCGTGTTTAAGTGTCATCGCCGGTGTAAGACGATACCAGACCGAGCAATTCGCCTTTGGCGGATTGAGTGCTAGTCGCATGTCCAGTGATTTTTCATATGTAATAGGTGTCAAGTCGAAAACCGTGTTAATGTGTTTAGCAAGTCAGTCATCTCAAGTGAAAATCGATTAACGTTTAACTTACTAACTTAGTCACCTAAGCAGGCCATCCGACTATTATAGGATCGTGGACAATATGCAACGGCATGTCAAGGAAGCAACCATCACCTGCGGTGGATTGCGGACGTGACAACGTGTACGTCGATTACTGAAAATAATATCTTATACGAAAAGCCTAAACAGCACATAATATTATAATACATAAAATCGGACCGGGTACTCATACTAATTATATTAATTATATTGCAAAATAATTCGCTTTACTTTTGGTATACGCCATACGGTAATTTGAATTAATTTTTGCCGAAAACATTGCGTATTTGAAAATGAAATCGTGTGTATAAAATATAACAATTTACCTACAATCGTTAAAAGATTCAAGTACCAACTTATTGTATTATTAAGTTGCATTTAACATAATCAATCATTATTTATTATTATTATTATTTATCATTAGCTACATTCAACCAAATTTCAACTTAAAACGTCTACAAAAATAAACGGTGTTTACATATTTTTTACATTTTATGGTCCCAGTGTTAAATACTAATGATGAACCTTGTATTACATTTTTAAGCCATTGAAATGGAACATTTTATAAATTTTTAACTAACAAATAGTTTGCACGTTTTCGTGATTTTTACAAATTTTGTCAACATTTGAATTTCGAATGTTTGTACAAAATAAACTTGTCTATGTATCTTTTTAAATAGTTTAAACTACAAGTTATTGCGAGTTTCTGGTGAATTTTCTATTAAATTTTCAAGTTATCGACCAAGCGAAACATTATACATGGTAATATTTCAATATTTTAATAATTTCACATGGCTCAAAAAAGTCAAAATATTTAGAAATTTACACGATGTGTAAGAATTAAAATTATAAAATATGTTTAGAGAGAAAAATTAATCTATCCAAAATTATGAGTATTTATTAGAGCAGAATGAAGGAATCGTTTAATAAAAAGTCGTTAATTTCTCAACCATTAAACTTCAGGTACTCGTAAAAATATTTGTGAATTTACAATCTTGTATTTTTTTTTAATTCCAACAATAAGAAATAATTTTAAACCTTGTATTGCATTTTCAAAACTTAAGTATGAATATTAAAAATGTTAATAATTATTTGTACTTATTAAAAGTGAAATGTATCTTTAATCTTTTTAATTGGAAGAGATAATATATACAACTATGAGAAACCTTGCATTCAATTTTCAAGGCTTTTTTACTGTGGAAAAAAATGTTTATTTTCAATTTACAAAAAAAAAACTAAAAAAAAAAAATCGAAAATATCAAATGTCTATAATATTATATAGCATATAAATGGTCGAAATAAATTAAAAATATTATAGTGTATAGAAAATGTAAATATAAATCATTGGTTGAAAATGTCAAGTATCTAAGCTTATTGGTTTTTTAGTTACTCCAAAAAAATGTAGTTAATTTTTTCCAAATAGTACTGGTTTTGCATAAAATTTAACTTTTTTTCATATTTTTTTCCCTGGTTATATTGAAATTGCATGTATTTTTTTACTTTGGAAATTTTCTTCCAGAAACCACTGAAACTAATATTGACATTTTTGGTGATACAATAACTTGTTGTCAATAAGTGTTTACGGACAAAAAAATCCAAAATTAACTCATTCATCGATAATCATTATTAAATTATTTATTCCTTGTTAAACTGTAAACTATAAATGGATACCTATTTAAGATTACAACCCAAAGCCAATGGTAGCCAACCGTTTATCATTAAAAAAAAGTTTTTACTTCCTTCGTGAATCTTAAAATTGCTGCTTCTTAGCATCTCTATACAATCTTAGTGTTTATTTACATTGTGAAATGATACTACTGAAAAATTATCTAACTATTATGGTTTATACGTTGATTATCTGTCCGTCAGTTAGTCATTCTTTCATTAACACAATTCAGCACAAAACTGCTCATGTATTGAGAAATTATAATATATTTTATGTAGGTAACAGTTCAAACATAATATTTATAATTATTTATTTAATAATCCATTAGTCATAACGAATAAAAAATCAATTATAATAATTTTAGGAAAGTGAAAATTTAAGCATATTATTATTGTAATTTATAAAACAATCATGAATACGTTTAAGCCACGAGTTGATTTTCTATTTTTAACAGTAATAGTTTTAAACATTTTAACGACTTATATTTATTTTTAATTTGACGATAGTGTAAAAATAATATACACCTATTGGAAAAACTGCACAGTTACATACACAATATTACGAAATTAGTCTACTGAAACATTCTTACTACTGTTTTGTCGTACCATTTATGACCGTTTAGTAATTATGCTTATTGTGATACAGTGTAAAAAATAAATAAAATGAATTTAAACAACTATAAAACAAATAACAAATTGTAACTAGATACCAGTTATCGTCCAGCAACTAAACGAAGGCTCAAACGCACGAGCAGTTCAGTTCAGTTAGTGGCGGTGAGCAACATTAGTGGTTTATCTCTCCTGCAGGTATTCAGTTCGTTTATTCATTACATGGTTATAAATGTTTAGTGATACATATGTATGGTAGTAAATTTGACATGAACGTTGTGTATTAATTGATAATATTGTTTAATGTGTAAGAAGAATAATTGAATTCAACAAAAATGAAATCATGTGAAATATTATAGTATAATATTATGTGAGGTGATCCGTTTAAGTGTCTAGAGGTCTACACTCGTAATTTTGAAAAGTTTTAACTGTTGCTTTTAAACTTTGAATTGTGTCATTGCAAGACGATATTTTTTAAAACTGTTATTGTCATAATTTTTTTGAGTTTTTAATTTATAATTCTAAACACACAATTTTATAGAGTGAGTACTGCGATACATACAAATCGAATTTCAAACAAGTAATTTTTTTTTATTATTAATTATAAGTATTTATTAAAATAGTAAGTGTCAGTACTACTGGAAAATCCTGGAAACGACCTTGGAAGTTTAAAATATTATTGTCAACAATTTTGAAAAAATCGTTATTTTAAAATATGTGTACCACAATATTTGATAATATGTGTTTTTATTTTCTACGATAACTCCAGTTTTTGCCATCCCAATTTATTTAACAGAAAGGCTTTCAGTATAAACATTTTTTTTTTAATGTTAATACTATTATTAAAATAATTATTTGGTATCACCTTGTTACCAACACATTATACCATCTATCCTTTGCTCAAAAACATATTTCATTGTATACGATGGTTATATCATTGAATTCAAAATTAACACATCCCATTCCAGTGTTTACTCAAATGACGAACTACACACTTGACACTGCACAACCGCGTGATTACCTCTGCTTCGCAGTATTTTTCTTTCTGAATAATAATAAATATGTAATTTTAATTATTTAGTACGAATGAATAGTAGAATACTATGAATAAAAATACATTATATAATATGGTAATATGAATACTCAATAGATTTTGTGAAATAACTAATTGATAGTAAATAACACTCTAATTCAATACAATATTCAGCTAGATTTAACATGGCTTAAAAACCAGTTTGTTCCATTAAATTAAAAAAAATATTGAAATATAATAGTTAGGTTAGGTTAATAGTTTAATTTGATTCTAATTTTTTTTTTTGCAATATTTCCTAAAAAAATTCCAACAATTACTATACCAATGAGTGTTTGTCCAAATATTTTGAGGTTAGATAAACACACTATTTTGTAATTTTAGTTAGGCATACAATTGTGAGTGAATAATAAAATAAATTATTGAATAAATAATTTCACTTTAACATAGCAAAACTTTATGGGTACAATAAGTTATAGGTACAGTTTGTTAATAACCATAATACATTTTCTATCAATTTATAAATACTTGTATGTTCTAAACTTTGATTATTTAAAGTATTTATTTTTAGAATTAACGCCAGTCAGCTTTTTATAAAATAGTATAATATACATAGAATTTAAATACAAAGAAAAATTTAAATCCAGCCCGGTTGAAAGAATATTTAAATCAAACAGCTAGTGAACCCTCTTTCTGGATCCGAAGAATATAAATACCACTAAACTTTGCCGCAAGACTAACTAGAAATAATATCAAAAAACAAATATCAGAATATATCACACAGATCATCACAAAATACAAATTAGGACAATTAAAAACAGAATGATGCAACCCCTTTCCCATGGTTTACCAAAATCAACATAAACTTAGAACTTGCAAAAAACAAGAAAAAAAACCACTTCAGAAATGTTTAAAAACCTTTTCAACGATCTCAAAAATAATTTGTTAGGACATATAAACTGGCACCATCAAAAGAGAGCAAGGAGTAAGAATAGCAATTATAGTCGACATAAAAATAAAAACAACATATAAATGACAAACTAAATGTTCAATCTTTACTGCTAAAGCCATCGCCATAATAACAGTTCTTAAACTTATTGAAAATTATTCACATTAAAGTTACATTATTTTTACCGACTCTTTAAGCACCATATACATTATCTTATATATATTGAATACCAACGACATTGTCACCGACATTATAAACCGAGTAAAAAAATTTAAAAAAACAAGAATGTCTAATTCATTTAAACAGCAGGGCATTTGCAAAATAAACGGACAAGCAGTATCAAAAGCCACCAAACAAAAATACAACGCAATATTAGCCTTACAAATAGAGAAAAAAATTTAATAATTAAATAGTTATAATTCATTATTATTGTATCGAATTTATATATTTAATGTTTACATTTGCAAAGTCTATGCTGTCAAAGCTATAATGGACAATCAAATAAATTTAAGTTAAAAAAAACAAAAAAACAATAACAAATAATAAAAACAATATAGTTTACAAGACTAAACTTGAATAAAATAAAATTACTTAACTAACCAAGTTTAGTTCAGCTTCTCCTATTAAGTTAAAAGGAATCTAATTAATAAAGTAATTTAAAAGTTATCGAATGTGTGAATTATAAAGGTTGTATTGATTTAATGTTAGATTTCCATATGTATTACAAATTGTTAGTTTGGCGTTCTCGAAGGTTAAAAATGGTTAATTAGCATTAAAATTATAAATTTAAATATCCAACTGATACCAAGAAATTAATTGTAATATATTATTTAATTTCATTAACACACCATGAAAATACTCCACGATGTCCTCAAAACGAATAATTTCGCTTATTTATAATACTAAGCGTTTTTGGTCGTTTTAGTTTACGTTGACGCATGCAAGTATTGTAGTATTAGGTACATTAATGCGGGCATAGATTACCACAATATTATTCGTTTTATTTTAATTTTCATAACGCTCATATAATTATGTTTATTTTTGCAGGGTGACATTTTACCTTGAATGACTTACAGATCAATTCATATACGCACGAGTTCACACTACGACAGACATGGAGGTATCGGCGTTTTTAGTATTCACCACGTGGCTCATTTCTATTCAGCAGTGTCTGGCATTAAATTTAAACGCACTGTCGTACCTTGGTGAACGTTACCGTACAAATCTTATACAATTTCGAGAAGACCCGTTGTTCGGTAATCGGCCGATACTCGACGAATACGACTTTATCGTGGTCGGATCGGGGGCGTCGGGTGCTACGGTTGCCAGGAGGCTAGCCGAAGTACCGGAATGGAAAATATTACTGCTGGAGGCGGGCAGACAAGAATCGTTGGCCACTTCAGTTCCGGCCATAGCCCATTATTTTCAATTTACAGACTTCAACTGGGCTTTCAAAACCGAAGAGGAACCGAACGCCTGTCAAGGCGTCGTCAACAAAAGATGTCTATGGCCACAAGGTAAAGGTCTCGGTGGCAGTACGATCATCAACAACAACATATACACCAGAGGCAACGTAAGAGACTTCGACCGTTGGGCTGAAGCGGGAAATCCCGGCTGGTCATACCGGGACGTTTTACCGTATTTTTTGAAAAACGAAGACGTGTCTATTCCGGAATTAAAACGATCTCCGTACCACGGTGTGGGTGGACCAATGTCAATAAGTTATTCACCGTTCAAATCGAAACTGGTTGATGCGTTTCTTGAATCCGCGCCACAAGTTGGTTTAAACGTGGTGGACTACAACGACCCAAATAGCCACGTCGGCTTTTCAAGAATCCAAGGTACGATCAACTTTGGAAGACGGGTCACATCGGCCAAAGCGTATCTTCGTGGGAACCTGACGAACTTGCACATCGTCGACGGAGCTTTCGTCACAAAAATACTGATCGATCCAAACACTAAGGTCACGCTGGGCGTGGAATTCGAAAAGAATAACAGGAGACGAAGAGCCCGAGCCAGAAAAGAAGTTATCTTGTCGGCGGGCGCTTTCAACACACCAAAATTATTAATGTTGTCGGGCATCGGGCCTAAGGAACATCTCGAACCACTGGGAATAAACACTATAAGCGACCTGCGCGTTGGTGACAACTTGCAGGAGCATCCTTCATACGCGAATTTGGCGTTTACCGTCAATCAGACAGTGGGATTAATACCCGAACGTTTGTACAAGCAAGGGATACGCGAGCTTTTCAATTTCAACGACGGTACTGGTTGGCTCACGACCATGGGCTGCGAAGGACTCGGATACGTGAAAACAAAATACAACAAGGATCCCGGCGACGTACCAGACATCGAATACATTTTCGTTCCGATGTCTCTGGCCGGCGAAGAAGGATTGGGAAACAGCCTGTTGAGAAGAAGCATGGGAATACCGGACAGTACACATTATGATTTGCACAGAGGCATATTCAACAAGGACGGATGGTCGATATGGACTATGCTCATGTACCCAGAGAGCACAGGACAAGTATGCCGAATATTATTATCCATACGCAAAACCTCATAATTGTTGTTTTATTCTGAGTGTGGCTGTATATCGTATATGCCTTTTAAATACTGTTTTGTTTATTATATTTTTTTTGTCTCGTGATTACAGGTCAGATTAAGGAACGCCAACCCTTATTCGAAACCATTGATAAGAGCTAACTTTTTCGACGCCCCCGTCGACGTGCTGCGTATAGTGGAAGGAATAAAAATGGTCATAGAACTCAACAAGACACCGGCTTTCCAAAAATTGGGCTCCACCATGAGTCTGCGAACGATGCCAGGATGTAGACACCTGACTTACGGATCGGACGCATACTGGGAATGTTGTGTAAAAAGACTGACCATGCAGATGCACCATCAGTGCTGTACCGCGAAGATGGGACCGTCGGTCGACCGAAACGCTGTGGTCAACCCACAACTCATGGTTTACGGTGTCTCTAAGCTAAGGGTCATCGACTGTTCGATCATGCCTTCGATTACTGGAGCTCACACTGTAGCACCAGCATATATGATCGGAGAGAAAGGAGCTGATTTGGTCAAATCGACTTGGCTGAGACCGATTAGTTAAAATTTTGAATGCGATAAGTATTATGCGTATAGTTTGTAACTAAATAAAAAGACTTAAACTAGTTATAGGTTAGTTATGTTGAAATCGATTGTATAAAGTTATAATTATTAGTGTATGATATCATTGTCTGCGATTTGAGTCAATTTCCATTGTTCGTTTGATTAATAATGTAGAAAGCTCAGTTAACGAAACTTGAAACATTGAAGTAATAGATAATTTTAAAACACTTTTGGATATTATACCTATATTAATTTATGATATAAAAATATGTAGATTTATTTAATTTATAGATTAGTGTCGTATACTACATAAATATTGATTGAGTAATAATAATCTATTTTATTAGCGATCATCATACGTCTCACATTTTAATTTTTTTTATACTTATGTAGTTGATGTTCCGCAAAGAAAAAAATAAATGTTAAAAATGTTGCTTTGTTTATAAACATGATGTATTGTACATTTATATTATTATAATTATTGTTGAGCATAATGAAAGTTCTTAAAATAAATTTAAATTAACAATCCAAACACGATATTTTTAAAAATTTAACATATTACTAAGACAAGACACAATATATTGTTGAATTTGTATAATACAATATAACATAAATATTCTGCAATGTAGACCATAACAAAATATGTGTATACATAATATTAATTATATATGTATTTAGTTCCTAAATAGTTTGACAGTAATTATTGGTGACATTGGCATTGTGTAGTTTTAGAAAGTGCTTACTAACAATATTTTAGACTGACAATATATTGACTAGAACTTGAATACATAATAATAATAATAATAATAATAATAATAATATATTGTACATTCGGAATCAGGATATTAACTACAGACAGGAATTAAATTTAAAATAAAAAAAAAAAATTGTTCGTCTCATTCCTTAGCAACAGAACCATCCTAACATCGTGCCAATGATGTCATCGAGTAAATATGCATAATATTAAATTCGTTGAACCACTGTATAGAATGTACAGTGGTTGAAATGTACCGTAAAATCATTTTCAAAACCAGTACTGCAGAATGTTGGATTCTGAGTCGTCGGCGATTCGTTATGAAAACTGTTAAAGCTAAAACGACTTCCTACGACAATTTGTTAAGCTCCTCGGGAGTCGTGCGCGTGTTCTTCAGAATAACTTACAGACCCATAGAGCATACATAATATAATCATTATTATACAATATATGTTACTACTAGATGAGTTCCACTGTAAAATTATTACGGTATTATAACGGTATAGCGATTGTAATCGTCGTTGCCATGTTAGTAAGATGTTATTATATTATGTCTGAAAAAGTGGTACAGAGTGTCTGAGGCGTGCAAAGAAGCTTGGAGGTCAACTGATCCGTTAGTTAACATAGATAGAGAATAATAGTATATAATAGCGGACACTTGCCAAAAAACCGAAGATGGTATAGAAAACGGTTGTTATTTTTTAAAACCAATTTGAAACGACTACGTTTGGCCCGGTGCCTAATTAATAATATTATGGAAATCGATCGAACGAGCGTCGCACACAGGGTCAACATAATATTATACTTTTTACTATTTCACCTAGAAGGATAAGTCACTATATTATTATTATTATTATTATTGTACACGGAACAATTAGCAAAGATAATAATTATTAATACGATTCCTCAAATTATTTATCATGACCTTTCGCCGTACCGCGATAATTACATTTTATTTTTAATTAGATACCTACGATAATACTAGCACATTATGCACCGACTTATGATACGCACGTTATCGCGATAGTAAAGTTATTACCTACTCATTTTTGCTATTTTAAAGTAAATATTTTTTTGGGCAGACAACGACTTTTTTCTGAACGTTTTTCGTAACGTTTTAACATTTTTTATTGTTTCCGTGATAAACCTGCCCCGCAAAACATATTTATAAATCATATATTTTCCTCACATAGGCAAAGTATCAAGTATCGTGCTATTTTAATTGTCTAGCATATGAATAGACTTTAGTTTTAATTTTAAAAAAAATCGTTGCTTCCGTGTATATTTAAAAAAATATAAGTTTAATAATATCTTTAATTGAGAAAGATAGATTAAACAATAATTGTTTTGAATGTTTGTGACGTTATTTCAAAATATTTGGGGAGTTTTCGGTAAATAAATAGTTAAATATTTCCATATTATTCCGATAGTTCTGTTTCTGATAATGATTTAACTCTTACTGACCTTAATGAGCCCTTATACATGAGATCTCACCAAACTTTGTTCTGACTGCCACTGGGTTTTTCCATATTATGTTTACTTAAATACAGTTTTGACAATTTAAACAAAATGTTGATTTAACAAAACTGTTAACGATATTTGAAAACTTGTATAATCTACAGAAAGTGGCGACACTTTACATTTTAAATCCAACGATAAAATACTGATTATCGAGACCTAGGACGAGATCTCATTTTAATCGTTTTCAGTGAGATCTTGTATTAGAGTTATTAATAGAAGATTAATAATAGGAGTTATTAATATAGCTAAATTCCACTTTTTATTAGACATTTATGCGGTAGGAGTGGTACATTCCAGTAAGTTTTTATCACGGTTACGGTTAAAAATATTAATTTCATTGTAAAAATATTTTTGTATCTACCTACGTTTTGTGCTCAATTTATAAATTATACTTCAAGCTGTCGAACGTTGAAGCAGAAATATAATATAATTTGTTTGTTAATGTTATTGGTTTTTAATTTCAAGCTTACAGTTTAAATTATTTTTTTTATTATTAGTACGAAAAAAATATACTTCAAAATCCGTACGTATAAAAACCTGTTGAAATTATAAATTGTTTGCGAATAGTGCACATAAATATTACAACTATAATACCTACCTACCTATATCTTATTCATAAAAAGTATTATTTTATGTTTTGCATAATATGGTTAGTGGTTACTTAGAAATAACAATTTCTTGTTGTGTACAGCGTGTACATTATTATTAATACTTACAACGATTGTATTTTATTTTATGTACAACAATAACATGGAAATATTTTTAAAAACGTATATATAATATTTATTTAAATAAACAAATTATTGCCTACCATAATATTACTACAAACGTTTTAAAAAATAGATAACAAAACCAATACGAAAATGTGAGATTGAATTTAAAATAAAAAAAATTAATGAGTTTTTTTTTTATCTAAATGTAACGTTGTACATTTTTAAAAAGTACTGCGCTATTGAAAAGCGTTTAATGATTTATTTTTAAACACCATATTTTGTTATAATATAATTTTTCCTATAACTGAAATTGGTGCATAATATATTTTAACGGTAAAAAATCCATAGCCTGAAACTTCTGAGACACTTTAACAATAATGTTGTATTAATATTAACCACTCGTTAAAATAACCATCAACCGTTTAACGCCGAGGTCCGTCATTGCAGCTGTATTTTATTGCCATGATAATTTTCGTTTGCACATGAAAATTAAAATCTAATGTCATACGGACTATTCCAAATCGGACGTTGGGGAAAATTGTTTTCTAGCGATGAACGACAGGTCCCGGTCGATTGGCTTCGTGTCGTCGTAGAGCGCCGGTGCTTCGCACAGGATGAGAATTGTACCCATAATGGAAGCGACCGTGAATATCCACAAGAATAGTCTGTCGAGCACCATAGCAACGAAGCCCCAGTCTTGATCTTCCTGTAAGTGGTTGAAGAATTAATTATTTAAATGAACCAAGATATTAAGTGTGATTGGGTACTAATCAAAGTGTAGTGGAACATATGGTTTGCAAATCAAAGAAGCAATTATTAAATGGTGACTTGGATTCCCCCCCCCCCAAAAAAAAAAAAAATTTATTAGCATCCCCAATTATAATACAAATAAGTAACCCAAAATATTTTCTTTAAAGAGGTGACAAATTGTTTCAAAACGATTGAAAATGTTTATCAAGACGTCAGTTTAATAAAGAATTACGTTTTTACTGTTTATATCAAAAGATATAAAGTTTCTATTAAAATATAATTAAAAGTGTTGATTACTTAATATTATAATGAAAATTAAATTGTGTACGTTGGTAATTATATCACGTGAGAACGAGTCGACAGATTAGACTCTTTCCATTGGATTTTTGTATATAAATACAATGGTGCCATTGGTTGCTATGTTGGTGAGTAAAAAGACTAAAAGTACTGGACAGTTTTCAATAAAATGTCATCCCAATAAATTCCTTGCTATTCGTAGGATAATTATACTTCAAAGATTTTGTTATTGCCTTTATACCCACCCAGGTAGCTGAAAAGGAGCTTATACGTGAATATTTTTTCTACTCACGAAAAAAAAATATTGTTTATAGGATCGCCATTGTTTGGTTACTTATCAATTATCATAATACAATTATAATATCAATATTCAAAAGAGTGTTAATCGATATGTAGGAACATGGTATATTATACACTTTTTCACCAAATGTTTGAAAAAAACAAAATCTACGGTATGGGCAACGCCGGGCGGGACAGCTAGTAATTAGGGTGACCATAAAAATAAAATAAAAATACGGGACACTTTATAGTTACTTAACTAAAAAAAAAAAAGGAAATTCTAATTTTAACTAAATATATTAATATATTAATATAAAAAAACAAATTAATTGTATGCTGTATAATAGTTTTTAAATACAAATAACAGCAATTATAATAATTTATTGTCAAGACAAGAATCTAAAAATAATGCTGATAAGTATAGATTAGATGTTCTATTGAATATTGTGATACAAAAATATCGTAGAATAAAAAAAAATAAAAAAAAAATAAATTAACAATGGAGAGAAAAACGGGATTAATACGGGACCTACTTGAAAATACGGGACAAAATGCGTCCCGTATAACTTTTGTCGGGACAACGGGACACAAAGTGGAAAAACGGGACAATCTCGTATAATACGGGACGTATGGTCACCCTAAGCTAGTTCATATAATATATATTACGAATAATATTGTTTGTTGTAAGGTAAGTAACTAATTTTTTATTATTATTATTATTTTGAAATATTCTACATCCTTGTCACGTGTGTTAACATTGCATTCGTGTTGTATTATCACGGAGGTCCAGCATGATATTTGACAAGTTTAACTATTTGTGTTCACTTATGAAAATGTATGATAATGATTTCTTGGACCACGTGCCAAAGCAATATCGTTTCATCGTTATCACGGCGTATTCGTACCGGGTTTTCGGTAATATAAAATATATTATTTCAATATATTATTGGTACGTTTAATGGTACTCGGTATAACTATAAGTAACTTGTCAAACTCCGGTTGGGTATTAATCTGTCAGGGTATAGACAACTTTTTATAGTTAATACCACTCCGCAAAACCAGTATTCGTGTAGGTACATTTATATTATAATTATTATTATAATCCACTTGCGAACAAACAAACTTTGATCGGATGTCAGTCGCGATGTTTGTTTCCCCTCTCGGGCCAACGCGCAACACACAGACGAAAACCATCGATGTAAATTCGTTTACATCATACGCATTCGTTTTTATCGTAACATTATTCTCGCTCTCGCGTGCTTTCACCGGTTTTCACAACAAGACGCGATTATGGTAACAAATCTGTGGTAATTACCGTGTTGTATTCGTCCTGGCGCTGCAAGTGGTGCTGAATGAACTTGACATTGTGGATGGCTTTCTCCAGCTCGAAAGGATACTTCTTCCTGATGGCGGCCGGCACCTCGTTGAGAGTGTCGTCGATGGACGACACGGCCGCGTTCACCAGCCGGCTGGCCGCTCCGGCCGCCGCCGCCGTCCCGTTGCAACCGGTCCGGCCCGTGGCCGCCACGAACCGGCGCAGAGAGTCGGTGGGCGAACGGTGGCCAGGGGGCGGCGAGGCGACAGGCGCCGGCGGCACGTTCAGCGTGGCGCCCACACTGGCCGCGTTCAACCTGTGCGGAGAACAAAAGAAAATCCGTCAGGTGGCGCCCCTCGGTCTGCGCCGTCCGGACGATTATTTTCCGGCGACGGCAAGAGAACCACAACAAAAAAAATATCGTTTTCGTTTCCGGCAAAAGACATTAAAAAAATAAAAAAACGTTAGATTTCATCGTTTCCGCCTACAATTATATTATCATTATACTCCCACCCGCAGTTGTTTCGTTCATCTTTTAAATATCAGGTAGAACGTATGAAATATCAATAACATAATATTATGTCGTGATATATTTGTATTGTAATTATTTTACCCCCATAACGTCTGATAATTGAAAATAGCTAATTCCATTTCAATATTGTCACGAAGAAGCGAAACTTTGTCGAACTTTCGACAATCCGAACCCTTTAAAATTTGTTGGATATTAATTATTAATATACGAAGCCGAATATACTTTAAACAGTTTGACAAAAATCATTTTTCAATTAGGTTGACATCATAATTTATATTATATAATAATAATAAAAATATATTATAATATTATAATCGTGATGTTATCTGATGTAAGTTCAAATGTCTAAAATGTAGGAAAAAAAGTCCAGTAAAAAATAGGATTTCATTCGATTTCGTGAAAATTGAAGTTTAACTCACACCTATAATATTATAAAGTATAGTAATTAGTAATACAATATTGTTCAATCATGACCATCATTTATATACTCAAAATCAAACTTAAGACTATCCAGTTCTATAGTTATATTCGTACTATTTATATTGGTGAATGATTTCCGAAGCTGTTTTTAAAAATGAAAAATGAAAAATATCAAAATGTAAGTTCAAAATTATTTTTTAACATGCTATTGTAACGTTTAACCTATGTATATGGAATGTCAATACGTTTTGGATCAATTTTAAATTAAAGGAAAATTAACTTTTTTTAAATATTTGTGAAAAGAACGATCCATTAGTGTATGATAATGGTGCACGGAACAAGTTTAAAAAAAAATGTTTAGCAAAAACCTTTTTGGAGTATACAAAGGTTCGATTAAGGCAAGTCATCTTGTAACCATATTTTTTGACATTTTTTATAAGGGTGACTTGTTAGGTATAGACTTTTTTTTCTATGATAATCCAAGTTTTATGATTAGGATTAAATTTTAAAGGTTGGACGATTGGATAAGTTAACCATAAATTTGCGATGTACCACTTACAGTTGTGGTAGATTCGGAGTTGCAGTCAGAAACAATGAAGGAAAAAATCCAAGTTGCGGTCCATTAGTTAATATTTGTATTTTTATCTTAACTATTATGTTTCCACATCCGTAGTCAATAAAAATTTAAAATTTGAATAAAAATGAATTAATTTAAATATGTAGCAACCACTAGAAAAAGATTGTATTTGCATAATTAATTAGTCGCACTGGCTATAAATCTATTTTATGCAAATACGTAGTAAATATTCAGCGATCATCTTGTACTTTAAATCATTTATCATAAAATACATCTATTTTTAATCTAAGAATACCTTTATTAAATAGGAATTAAAATGTATTGAATAAAAAAATCGGTAATATTTTCACACATTTGGAAAATAATTTGTTGTTTTTGAAAATACGTGGTCTTTGGCCTTTGCCAACAGTGTTTAGTAATGCATTACGAATTTATATGACTGGACTGCAAATCAATTCATTTGTCTTTAGACGATGATAATATCTAAATTTAACCTTTTTTTCTAAACATTTTTTAAAAGCAAGATTTTAAAATTCAAGCGAATACGAGCACGTCTTGGCATGAACTAAACGTTGGTGCCGACTGGATCTTGGATAAGAGCTAATCGGACAAGAAAAGATATGGACCGCATTCGGGCGATTATAGTTTAACCGACAACTGTAATGGCGTCCGCAATAGTTCATCTACCACAACCTCACACAACGGCCAAATGATCATTCATTCGTCTCATCCAAACACAAACGTCGACGTGAATAACGGTCGGTTGACTTATGAAGGTTTACTAAATATCTTGTGTGTAAGGTCCCGGATAACGCATGCACGTACCTGGCCAAGTTAAGGTTTAATTTTTTGCACGTCTTCATCTGTTTCTGTTTCATTGCTGAATCTGCCAACAGCTGTTCGGGCACCCTCATGAGCAACATTTTCGGCAGTGCTCTGATGAACACCGTCCGCATCCAAGACGGTATCTTGTGCGTGCTCGGTTGTCTGCAGACATGGTGATAAGACAAAAGATGCATATTACACTAAACGTATGTTGTATGACATAATGATATTATGTACAATGAGTTAATAATATTTTTGTTTTAAAGTTCATTAATATTATATTATACAATGAAACCGGACTTAACTGACCCCTCAGATCTTGACAGACAAAATGATTATGTCCCGACAAAAATAAAGGTATACCAGTGCAGTATTTAGACCTACCCGAAATGGACGCATCCTATTGTGGACACGGCCCGTTCTATTTCTTGTTGATACCTATGGACAACTACAATCTTATGTAAGACTCAGGTATAATTATAGTAAAAACGTATGGTTATTGGTTAAGTTGGGTATGTATATACCACGCAATAGCGTCGCTTGACGTGACATTTCGGCTCGCGATTACACATCTAGACACAAAATATGACCGCTGACTATACATATCACATCCGTACCATCGATAACGATAAGGTCAATTACGTATATATTTTGTAATATTATATATGAATGTTCAATTAACTATGTAGTATGTATGCATGTGTAATCCTATATTATGTAATATAATATAATGTATACAAATAATGTATTAAAATTAACTATGAGCTTTTTGCATACGAAATACGATATTTTCATTAAATATGCTTATATAATTTATTCGTATGTGACTTTGACTAAATATTTAAGCCTGTCAACAACCCAACACTTTTGACGATCTCTGGACCGTCTGTTATAAACTGGTATCAATTTAATATAATTTATTTACTCATATATTATTATATAAACAACATAAACAGATTTGTTTTGTGTATAAATATTATCATATTATTATAGGTACATACTGTTATAATACTATAGATTCCCAAAAATACCAATTATTTAATTGCATCGCTATTCCTGGGCCCTATCACATCTCAATAAAAATTGATCATAGTAATTGTATACGTAAAGTTCGTTAACTGTTTGAAAATTGTTGTAAAATAAAAAAATGTATTTGTAAAGAAAACCAAAAAAAAAAAACGTAAGCTGCATACAATAAGTATTTCAAAGTAGGGGCTGAGGACTTTTCTTTAACTCGGTCGTTAGGAAAAAATAGGAAAAAACAAAACATTTGTTTGCAAAGAAATCCATACAAAAGTTAGAACTTATATAAAGCAATTAAACATGTTGGGGGGGGGGGGGGATGAGACGGGATTGTCTGGTGAGATTTTTGTACACCCAAAACAATACAATTTTAATATTATGCTCATATGGTTGCTTACCTGTAATGTATGTTTATGATGATGATGGTGACGACCACGCACAGGGCGACCAACAGCATGGTAAACAACAGGTACTTGCCGAGCAGTGGCAGCGACAGCGACGTCGACGGTATGATCTCGGAGATGAGCAAGAAGAACATGGTCTGGGACAAGAGGATCGTGATGCACAGTGAAATTTTCTCTTTGGAGTCGGCAGGCAGATAGAAGACCAGCACCGACAGGTAAGATATGCCCACGCAGGGCACGATCAGGTTGACGGTGTAGAACAGGGTCCTACGTCTCAGGGTTATGTTGAAGAATATGTCGATGTACGGTTCGGCGCAACACGAGTAGTACTTTTCGTGTCTCTCGGCCGGCACGCCGAGGATGTCCCATTCCACGCTTGGGTAGTACGCTGACAGATCGATGCCCACGTCCACTTTGTTCGTTCCCACCAACTGACCGATGTGCTTGAGGTTTATCTGTTGGTCGTATCAATAAATCGTCATCAGACCATCTCGATGCAAAAAAAAAAAAAACAACAGCGAAACACATTTTTTACCGCATTACTGCGGCAGCTAGTCGTACCTCGGGTTTTCCGGAAAACGTTTTGCGAACATTTTTTACTCCTCTCTAACCTCGCAAAAGAGATTTGAGCCAAAACAATAGTGGTTAATAAAAGGTTGTTATCAAACAAACAGTATTATCGGTGACGTTATTTTCTTTTATTTGAATTATAGTTATAATCTATTCCTGCTCGTTTTTCAAAAATGATACAGATACAAGCGAGACGCGTTGAAAAAAATCGGGTAGATGGGCGTGATACATCATACGTCTGAGAGTTCAAAAACAAAGAGGACCATCCGATTTGTTATTGTACTTCGTGAAATCGGGAAATTGAATTATTCATAACCCTAATGCGGTATAAGGGAACTTAGTCGTTTAAAATTTGAGCGATGAACCTGATACAACTGTATTGGTTCAACAACAATATTATGCTTCACATTTCACACACGCATAACGGGCGGAGACAACACATCGAAAGGAGAAGTAAAAATAATTAAGACTAGTTACCATATATTATTGAAAACAGCTGTGTCATCGTGTTATTAAAAATGTTGTGTTTACGTCAATGGCATGTACCTATATATTATACCTACATAATGTGGTTATATAGTAGGTAGTATTAAATTTAATTATATCATGGAGGATAGCAATCGGCCTAAGGGTTCATCTGGTATTCATAAATTATTGTTAAGGTCGAAATAAAGTATATGGTTTATAATAATTGTACGCATTATAGAATAATAAATAAATAAAATAGCACATTCCTCTTACTATGATTTGATGAATATGGGAAATACAACTAATTATTATAATAATCAAAATAGTTTGTTCTAACTAATAATTTATAAAAAAGTTTGAGATTAATATAATAATCAAGCCGGTGGTTGTTTCATTGCTATAATTTTATAAATAATTATATTATTTTATTTTGATACCGGGATCATGATCATATTAATCAAACCGTTAAAAAAAGTTATACGATTTCAATTTTTATGATTTTGTTATCGACACGCATACATCTCGTTTATAACATTATTTTATGGTTTGGTGCTCATAAATTGTTAATTATTTTAATATTTTATATAGCCTATCGTAAATAAAAAAAAATCTTAATTTGACTATTTTTTTCTTTTTTATAGGGTACGACTTTTAGCATTTGGTCCCAACTATTAATATGTATTGTAATATACCGTTGTTCTAATGTCGTTGGAATAAGTATTTTCATAATATACCAATCATTGAATTGAAGGATGAAAGTATACAAATTCCAAACTGCCCACATAAACTAGGCAAACGAAATCCACTGATATCAAAAAACTGATATAATTTACAGTAAGTAAATCGATCCTATTTAAAAATTAGGATTAAACTATATTAAGTGGATACGGTACATATTACTTTAAATATAACATTTTTTAGTGAAGTTATTAAGGTAAGAACTAAGAATAATCGTGGTGTTCTTCACCAATCAAGGATACATTTTTCGATGAAAATCTCCAGGACTCGAAAACAACGTTCTGATAGCAAGGTAACAATTTTGAAAGGTCACCCATTGAACTTACATTTTGTTGGTACCACCTAGGTCGAGTATCAGATCCCAACCCATAATTATAATTAAACATTTGTAGTATAATCAGTTTTTGAAAATATCTCGGAATTTAGAGTAGGTATTTTTAAATATTACCATGATAATTATAGTGTCAGATGTTGTATGGTAGTACAAAAAATTTTTACTCTCAGAAATTATAAATATTTATGAAAATCTTTTTTATTAAATTATTACGATATTTATTTGTATAAAAAACTCATTAGTGAAGCGAGTAATTGTAATTAAGTATACTACACATTGTCACTAAAACCTATTATACACAGATTTTTTTTTTTACTTTTTTCAGTCAGCCCATTTATAACAGATAATAATTATAACCTACCTTGCCATATCAATAATTATGTATTCAAGTCAATTTATTCAATAACAAAACCTAACTTGACCTAACCAGAATATTGTTGTGTCCATAAGTGTCTGAAATCTTAACCCACTAAATGTATTTTGTGTTGCGACTGCACTACTGCAGTATTCACTTTTTATTATGTTAGGTAGACAGAAATATTTATAATTTAAATAAATATTGTCATCAGCGTATAAAAACGTTTTCAAATAAGAATCTTTGAGCTTTAAAAGTTTAAAATAAGCTATATCTTATTATTATGCAACGAGTGGCAACACGCAATCCTCGTGAATACTGAATATTGTATAATAATAATATTTATATATTTGTAGATGGTTGGCGAATTATCTAAGTTTTTAACTCTACAATGCACAGTGTGATAATAGGAAATCAGATTAAACTGCACTTCGGAGTTCTAACTTAATTTTCAGAATTATTGTCATCAAAGTCGATAAGTCTCGAGCTTATAATAATATGTGTACCATGTGTCCACGAAAACAAGGTACACTATAATTCAGTTATCTATGCATTACTCAGTAGTCGATGCATATATCTTATAGAACTCTATCTCGGGGAGATAGATGATCTGCTACTCTAGTTTCACATCCCACAAACAGAGTTTAAAAAATATATACAAGGAGTAATTTAATTATAAGGTGTACCCTGTTTTCTTGGACACACATAGAACACATATTTTCTCTTAAAATGATCGTAATATATTATTTACGAGTCGGATTCTAATAATAGTTTACTGTTATCGCATACTTACAATCGACGCATTTAATTTCGTTGGTATTTACCTGGTTGCCGTCGTATGACCATGAACCAAACTTCATAAAACACGTTTGCTGATCGAACGGGAAATAGCGAACATCGATTTCACACGACGATTTGAAGATGGCTGGCGGTGTCCACATCACTTTGCCCGAGTGATGAAGCACGGCCTTTGTCATGGTGGTGACCACGTACTCTCCGTCAGCGCTGTCGTATTAAAATGCAACACAAAATAATAATAGTAATATAGCTACGTAGATCAACTCTGAGCAAATTGTATTCGTTATCGACTAGTCTTAGACCAACTTGTTGTAAAGGACGATATCCGGCAGCCAGATGTGCTCGGACGGCACGTACAGCTCTTTGACGCCTCCGTATTCCAGTGGTTCCCAAATGAATTTGTGGTCTGCCCATTCCTAAACGCGATCGATTAAAAACAATTTTCAAGGTAAATATTAGAAACCACTTACGTGCTCCAGCCATACGTTCGTCGTTAAGATCTGATCCTTGAGATTCTAGAATAAACAAAACGTAATAGTTATTAACAACATGTTAGTATTACAGGTACTACTGTTATGTTATTCTCGGACAAATTAGCTGTCATGGTCATTTTTGTCCGAATTATAATATTATTAAAATCACCCATCGACTGTTGACAGTCTGTCGTGCATAATAAATAATAACTTCTCCTCGCGGTAAGGATGAAAAAACGTAACAAGTTTTTTTTTTAACATGTTTATTATTTACAATAACTTGAAATCCCACAGGCCATAACGAACTCTATATTTTATTTTGATGTTTAATTCTAAAACGGGAAATATTGTATAACAGAACGTGTTGACTCAGATTTAACTGAAATGGTTAAATGTTATTGAATTGTGACGAGTTAACCGTTTTAAAAAAATCATTTCTAACAGCGAGCCGAATCCAAACAAACTAGTTTTTTTTTTTTGTATCACTATGACTTATTCATATTATTATTATGCTTACATATTGTACGTTAAATGTACATCCACAAAAAAAAATATATCAATCACATTATATGGCGGTGACTATTAATGCTTATTATAGACATTTACTCAGTTTTTATTAGAGTTATTACATTTTATTATTTGCTATTTGCTAACTATTAGAGCGATTGTGTTGTCAAATTCCAAGCCATGAAGAACGGACGCTGTATTGTTTATTTTTTATTTTTATCATCGCACGCAACGTGATGAGTTCACTGTCGGTGTCCAGTATTCTCAATTTTCGTCGGTTTGATATTTAAGATATATCTGTCAGGTGTATTATAGGAGACTCCTATAATTATACTAAATCGTGTATAAAAGACACACGAAGTTAATTAGATTTCACAGTTATTTATGATGGGAAAATGTGCACGGATATACGGTTTATACATGCTGCAGATTCATCAAGCATGCTCAACCCCGTTTTTCATTTAACATCTAATGATTTCATTAAAATGTTTGAGATTTTTCGTACTACAAAACGACGTAGTGTCCCGTATAATTTGGTCTTAATAAGTGCGTTTAAAAATACAAAGAATCAGATTTTGAATTCCTATAATAGTTGCATTATTGAAGAAAAAACGGAGTGAGCATGCTAGGCGGATTACCCCTTTATCTCCCAAATGGCTTTCGATTTTTATATCCACAGACATAATTTATCCAACCCGAACCACAATGGAAGAGATTTAATATTATTTAGTATTCGTTCTATTCAGTGTAAGTGAACTATAGAAATCCATGAGAGTACCTTGGTTTATACCATGTACCATATCAAAGATTCGTCACAAAGTTCCTAATATCCTTGTTCGATTATATTGTGATGATATCTCTGTCAAAATGGTTTATAATTAGGACAATAGCAACAGTAAAGGTTTATAAAACAATCTTATAAAACAGTGAAACTTCCAATTATATAACAAAGTCAAGAAGAAAAAAGTCGTATTTTAGATCAAATTTACGCTCGGTCAACACCAAGAAATACTTGTCGGAAACATCTGTTTCTGACATTGTCGTTGACAAATATCTATGTTATCACATGACGGGAAATCGAAAATATTGTCAACGAAAATGTCGGAAACACGTGTGTCCGACAAATTTTTTGTCGGTCTGGACGGCGCTTCTAAAAGAAAACATTGTTAAACGGAAGTGTTCTAATATGAAAGTTTAACTGTACCCACTATTATGCGCGGGTAGGTGGTGGGTGCATAGTTCTAATCCGACGTCGCGATTTGTGTTTAATTTTAATGACGATTGCAAATACGCTTGTGCAGGCATTGTTCGTATACCATTATATGTAAATTCGCAGAAGGGCTTCTAAGTATGCACGGCGTTAAATATAGGGTCCTAATTATAATATATGGCATAAGTACCTATGTCACGGTATGGAGTGGCACACCCGTGGTACCCTGCACAACGTCCGCTTCTATTATGTTCATATTGACTTTGAATACGTCTTATGTGTAATTAACTAGCTACCCATTCGAAGCTCTATTTCAAAAAAATCACAGCGATAAGACAGTCGCTTTTTTTTTATCTAAAACGTTTTGTAGCAGTGACTTTGGTAGCGAATAGTGGATAAAATGAAAAATTGTTCAAAGGAGAGTAACTCATTTTATTAGTACGATTTCGGGTTCTGCACTCCCATCAAAAGAATCACTCTGTATGCGTAAGTCGTCACGGACGTGCTTACACTATACCTAGGTCTACCCATAGAGTACGGTAAATCAGTGTGGTCGGTTTTCCGCTAAGCCTATCGTTTATAGTGTCCGGTTACGAGTGAACGACGGCGGCCGAAGCCTTACGACGAGAAGCACACACGCGTGAGATATGACCTGCTAGTTAGAGTACGAGTCCAATTTGGGCGTAGTGATTTTCGTTTTTGTCATACCTCTTACGAAGCTCATTACTTCGATCAGTTGCCGTCGTACGTTATGGTTTTAACGTCGATCGCACGCGTTTTAAACTATTTTATGTATATAGATACCAAACTACTATAATAATATTGATATTACGGGGATTAATGACCTCTTGTGTCTTAAGTTCTTTTGCCAATTTTGATCTCATCTTCCGGATCGCGATGGCATTTCGCCGGAAATTGTTGAGTGTTCAAAATGCAGCTTACCCAGAAGTCGTATATTATTAATTAAGGACATGCAATCAGCATTTGAAAATTATTTTAGTTATACAGTTAAGCCGCGAGTGCAGGATGTAAGGTGGTAAAAGTCTCCTAATGATTTATGAACTTAATATTGTCAGTTTAATTATTTAGCAGTGGTAAACAACAGTCATACGTACTAATATTTTGTCCTCAAATCCGAATTCGTCTAAAAAACACCGAATAATCGGTCACCAACGCGCGGTGACTGCGAACCCGGTCATCACTTCCACTGATCATTACAGGTACCCTGTACTCGAGTCATGAGGACAAACCATCGGGGAGGCGCCCGACCCACGATTACCCACGACAACCCCACTACGACTCACAATATTCCCCCCACAACAGCTCACAGTACACCACTACTTCTACTGCTACTACTACCGTCTACCGCTACGACCATCACTCCATCTACATAATATACATCTACGACTAAAAATAATATCATCACTACTGGCGTGATCTCGGCCCGGCCGCGGAGGTGGGTTGCCGAGATGAACTACGGCACCGGTGTCCGACCCACGTTCGCGCCGGCCGAGATGTGCACGGGGTGGGGTGCGTGTGGGTCGCGCGGTGGCGTACCAACTCGATGAGCTGCGACAGCCTGAGACCCAGCTTGACCAGGACGGTGTCGGTGTTGTTGCTGACCGGCCGGATGAGCCGGTTGTAGTTGCTGAGCAGGTCGTCGTACAACCGCTTGGCGTCCGGGTTGCACAGGCACCCGACGGCCGACAGAAGCAGCAGCGGCAGGGACGACGTCAGCTGCGCGCAACCCCGGCGGCGGCGTCGCCCCCGGAACTTTTTGCTGTTGTAGTTACTGCTACCGGTGCCGGCGTTGTTGTTGTTGTTGTTGTTGTTGTTGTTGTGGCGGATATCGCCGTCGTGGGCCGCGGCGGGGGCGACGGACGGCATCGCGTTCTCCTCGGCGGCGGTCGACTGAATCGATATATAGAGTTATTCGGCCGCGCCGCTGTGGACGACGGCTCGTCGGGTCGCGGATGCTGTGCGTACTGCACACTGTGCAGAGAGAGACCGCGACGGGCGCGCCGAGCGGAGCGGACGACGCGGAGCGCTCCGGCCCGCCGATCTATAAGGCGCCGCGCGCACGCCCCTTCGAGCCCTCACACTGGCGGCGGCGGCGGCCGTCGGACTTGTGCAGCGCGGTGCGGCGGGTCGGCCGATGGGGTCGCGTACGACGCGTCGTCGTCTTCGTTATCTCGCGATGTGGGCGCGCATATTATGTGGGTATACATCACGACCCGAACAAAGCCGTGATCGTTTTATTTTTCCGAGCGCACTTTTTAAAGTCGTTTCGTAAAAGTTGTTCGATTGAAAGCGCTCTCGGCCGCGTCTGGAGTGCGTGTAACGACGGTGTAGTTGTCCGACACGCCCGTTGCGAATCGCGGCGACAGTGTCGTAGGTGTGGTTGGTTGGGGCTGGTCGAAGTGGTTGCGGTTGGCGGTCGGGTGGTCGGAGGTACCCTTTTAGGTCAGAACTTCCGTGATCTGCGAGTCTAGGACAGACCCCCATTGGTTTTTCACGACGCGAAACATCATATAACTACGGTGTATACTTACCTACTCACTGATGAGTTTTGAATAATCGCTCTGACGGTTTATTTTCAATTTTGTGCAAAGCATTATGATATTAGTACTGTATCGGTTATAACAACATTTTTTTTTTAAACATTTTTTTTTGGCTAAAAATTGTACTCGAAACGATTCGTAATTCAATCAACAAAAAAAAAGGAATCCAAGTCCAAATGGTAGTCCTGACTCTTAAGAGATTGTTTTTCGGCAAAATGAATTATTTTGAATATCGGTTAAGTACTCTCGACGTTGTTCTGTGCTGAAGTCAGCAACTCTGATAAAAATGCCTCGATATCGTGACGTTATCACTTTTCAGTCTAGACACTTCAGCTGTTGCCCAGTTTAATTATTTTAACAATTTTTATGCATACCAGATCACCGTTCTATGGGGGCGAAGGGCATCAACACAAAGACAATTAACATTAATTATAAGCACCATAAATAATAAGTGTCGGTAGAGTGGCTGGTCCTCTAGCCACTCCACCTGGATCCATCCATAATACCTATAATGTACGTAGTCTATACTGTCTTATAATATATATTATATTGTACTAAAATATTTCGTTTAACTTAAATTATTTATACTTTAGAGATTACAAATATTACATTATCTTGCTATATCTACATATTTTTGTTTCGACCTGTCGACATCTATGCGAGAATTAATTAACGAAAAGCAATAATGATTGCTATTCATCAAAATATATTACGTAAATATCCCGTCATTATCTTGAGGATATAATAATAGTTCGATTCTGACGTACGTACACATTTTTATTTTTTAGCATCTATACATCAATCTCGATTCTTGACAGCTGTTATGACAGCTACAATTAATTTCAAGAGTCAGGTCAATAATATTAATTACATACACAATTTGTAAATATTTCGACTTGATAAACAAAACGTTTCAGATGATTTCGTTTTTACAAGTATTTCGACATATACTTTAACTCAAATAATACTACATTAATATAAAATATTTAGTTATTACAAAATATATTTAAAAATGTATTGCAATTTTATCAATGCCTGCAGATATAGCTTACCTATAATAATAATTTTTGAAAAATAGTCTTTCTCAATTACCAATATTATCGTTCGTTAGTAAAATTGTCAAACGATTCGAGTATTAGTCGTAGGTGATTGAATTCATTCGCCGTAGTTCCTTGTCTCCGTTTAATCTAGGTATCTTAATTGCAAAAAAGTGCATTTTTCTGTCAAAAGTTCACTAAAAACTATTCTGAGCATTTGAATTATTATTGTAAGACATTTATATTATTCAGTATTCAGATAGTATTTTGAGTTACTTATAAATATTATGTACTTGGTAAACATATGATATTTACCAACATATTATTTACAGATTTATCTTTTCGCATAAATAACTATGTCTAGGTCTTATAAAAACCAATGAATAATGTTAATATATTTATAAAATAGCTATAAAATAATAAAATGCCCTACACGTAGACGTACATTTACAAATGAATGTAAGAGGGTCTGCAGTTTAAATTCATATTATTTAAATGTATTATTATAATGTAATATGCTCATACCAATACCACACTGACTTTCTCGAACCTTCATAGCTTACTACAGAATATGTTATTTACACAAACACTGAAGCACATTATAGTTTGGTGGTTTTTATCAAAATTAATTCGACATTCAAAGTTAAATAAATTAACAGTCGAAAATGTTAGCATAATAATTTTTAATTCGAGTTATATTTACCTACTTTTGGTACAGAAAACTGCAATTAAAGCGGATTATAAAAACGAATTAATATTCATGCGAAATTTAATTATAATTTATAAGTTTAAACCAGAATAGTCATTATGATTTTACGAACGGTCGACTTTCAACTCATATTAAACATAATATTGTATAAATGTTCTCCGCTGATCGCGTGTATAACATGATATTATCTATCCCTGACTTTTTGACCAGTGACCATATTATAATGTCAATATAAGAGCCAATATTGAGAATTTACGAACAAGATAGGTATAGAGAATTCTTGAAACGTTTCTATCATAACCAAATACTATGAAATGCAATATTATTTATGAAATCAGTTATAAATTATAATTAATTATTTAATTATAATTCAAAGTTAGATACACGCTATTAAGTTTTTTTTTAAGCTCATTCAATATTAACTATTCACAAAGTTTAGAGTCCCACAATAACTACGTTGTTTGGATAGATGTATAAATGTCCACGTAGATACTACCGCTCGTAATGTATAATTGATTATAATTATTTAATGTGTTCAATTTTTTTTGAAATATTACTGAATTTAAATAATTTACCGAAAGAAAAGGTGTGCAATAATAATTATTTTCGTGTTTCAACATGATATTATACATGATGTGCAATAATTAATGGATTTTAAATTTAAATATTATACACTTTTAAATTTTCATATAAATACATAATATACTATATTACTGTGTATAAGTAATAATATTATGTTTCACACCGTAACTTTTTTACATACGTCATACATATTTTTAAATTATTTGAAGTACGAAAAAAAAGCATATTTTGCCAGTTTAAGGATTTGTAAGAGAGTGTATTATGTATTTTTTTATTTAACGCATACCTACGAGAACCATATTTTAAACTTGACTTACTAAATATCCTCTCGTTACCAATAACAGATGACTCGCTTTATGAAAAAAAAAAGAGAGCAGGTGGTCTCAAGGGTTTCGTTCGGCTTGCGAAATACTCACCTGAACACGTGCTGTGCTCGACTGTACGATAAATTAGATCACACGATCCACCGATTTCAACTCGTATATAACAAGACATAATATTAATATAAAACTACAATAATAATATACCTGTCCGTGGCCGGTGTTTATACTACCACCGTGGTTGTAAGGTCCCGTTTATTCAAAACACATTAGGTAACAAAATGTTGGTCACACGTTACCCCTATACGAGTTGAATACATTCAACTCTACACGACACGACGAGGTGTGACCTCCAACCTTAAGACCACGCCAATAGTAATATTATTGTTTCGTTATTATTATTAGACTTTGCAATAATCGCAGTCACGATGCGTCGTATACGCACCGGAACGAAGAGTAAAATATAATAACTTTCAAGGTTATAGGAGTACACCAGCTATGGAAACCGGCCGGCATCGGCTTCCGGTCGAAACTGTAATAATTATTGCGATGAAAAACAGCGAAGTTACGCTATGTACCCACACGATTTTATCAGTTCATTAATACCTTACGTCTGTTTGTTTTTTTTTGTTTGTTTACAATATTTCCAACAACCAACGTCATAATATTATTATACCGCGAAGAATACCTTTTTTCACGGTCGTGTGTGTCTCAACGCTAAGATCTAAATAATTAAGATTTATGTATGGCAATCAAATAATTATGTGGTGATATATCCGTATAATCATGAACCAACAAAATAACAATATTTTTTATAACTCCCTATAGTGCATACTGCAGCAGTAAATTCATGTTAATATGTTGAACGCCGATATCTCGAATTTGTCGTAATCTCAAAATCAATAAATTTAACTCTGGATTACATCCCTTCGAAATAATAATTATACCATTACAACTATTAGTAAACTCCATATTATGTGAAACTTTTTTATAACTTGAACTTTTTCCTGTTCCCTTGGTTTTTGACATAACGAGAGTTTATTGTATTGATAACATAATATTTGTTTTGGCTCTGCCGTCGAACGATTAAATAACTATCCTGCAATCGGAAAAACTGTTTATGTTATTTGCATTATTCGTTTTTACATTGTTCTACACAGCTTTAGAACGGCTATTCTCCATTTTAAAATAAGTTTTGCTTAATCTGTTACGTAAATTAATAATTATAAACTAACTTTCTGAAGTACACGCAGCTACTTCAAGACTTACGATTTACTTTTGAATTAATTTTTTTAACATCGATAATCTCCGAGGACCGAGTTATACAAAGGCTCAGCACTATAATTAAACAAACATTAAACTATGCTTGTCAGACAACAACACGTCATTACAAACCATCAATTTTACCAACTCAATAAAATATTTAATAATTTAATACGTAGATGGGTACCTAAACAATTGTAGACACACGCTTGATGTTTTTCTGATTATTTTAAGCCAATGTCAGCTGTACTCAATTCATACTTACCAGTTACCGATTACAAAATTATGAAAATAAAAAACAGATAGTCATCATATAAAAATTAATGATTGTTGAAAAAATATGTTTAGTAATCATTATTCATTATACGGGTTACACTCCATGTTACTTATTACACTACAACAAAATCATTAATGATGAATAATAGTACAATTTTGTCAGATTATAGTATTATATTAGCAGGAAACCAAATACAAAATCATACTCTCCGTTAATTTATTTGTATCTGCAAACAAAATAATATTATACAAAAAAAAAAATTAAATAATTAAATAATATGATACAGTAAAAATATAAATAGGAATGATAATTAAATTAAGAATATTAATTGTTTTATATGCTATAAAAATACATTACTATTATAATAATATGCTTTATGCCTGCAATTCTCAAGTATATAATAGCAAGAAATATGGTATGAAACTCAAGTAAAATTAAAAATAACATAAATAACATTAACTTGAAGAACAAGAAAGCAATACAATTTCAAATAAGTAAACTGATTTGAAGGGTAGATAATAATATACATACAAAATATCTAAATTATTTATGTTATTACATTTTCTAGATTCTAAAGATATATTACAGCCAATTCTGTATTGTAGATAAGGAGAGCTCAGAAGAATTATTAACTCTTCAAATAACAAAACAAAAAACGACGCTTAATACTTAAAATATATTAATAGATTATGTATTAAAAATGAATAGCAAAGGAATGTCAAATTTCCGAAGATCTATACTAGGTGCTTATAATAATTAATTGTAAGAACTGTACAAATTTCGAAAGAAACCAATATTTGATTATTATTATTATAATTATTATCGTCATGTTAATATTAGTAAATTTTAAGACAATTACACGGCTCTTCTGCAGTCGATACTTCGTACAATACGAAATATTTGTTCAGAAAAAGTCCTTCATGAATATCATCAAAATACAAAAAGTGAGTATGATTATTACTTATATAATTTCAATTTACTAATCTGTATGTATTATTTAAATAGTCGAAGAGTAAAGTACAGGATATAAATTTTTTTACCTCCCTGTCAAAAACCGTATTGCCATCCAAAGAACGGCGAGTATATTGTTGCAAAACGTTCAAAGCACAACTTGGTACAGTTTATCAGAATTTAACTGCAGTTTCAAGTTCAATGGCATACAAAAAAAAAGGATTTTCTTAAATCTGAGGGTGAATTTTAGCGAGCAATATCAGTATGATGTCACTCGCAAGTCCCTCCACGGATTTCACAAAAAAAAAAAAAAAATTATTAAAAAAACTATTGAATTCGAAAAAAATACCGTAAAATATTATTGATAATAGATACGCGTTTGGGAAAAAGGCCCGTAATTAGTTTTCCGGTCGTTTCCTCGGGACATAGTATTGTTTCGGATTTCGTAATTATTTGCATCGACACGCGATTCGCTTCGTATACAATTATAATACGGGTCAGGTATATTATCTATTATAAAATTATTCGATCCGATCGTTTCGATGTTTCCGTTATCAGAGCCGCCGTTTCTACGCAATACGATGGGTCATTAACGGACGAAATCCCGGCGCCAAAGGCGTTCGCGTACACTGTTTTTATCGACTTACGCCGCCGCCGCCGCGCTTCGGTCCCGTTCGTGGACGTTCGACCCCGCCCGCACCCCGATCGCGCCGCCGCCGGCACCAGATGAATCGCGTACGGACTGCTGCTCTACTCCAGCCGAGATCAGTGCAACACTCACGCCCCGAACACACACGCGCCAACAGCCAACTCGTGCCCAGACGCCCTGGGTACGAGCCGAACACGGATATCGTAACGGTGACACACGCAACATGATTCACGGGCCGATGTGCACGGTTTGTGTGCGGTTGTCGTCGTTGTCGTAGGCGCTTCGAGATCGCGTCCGGGACGAGGAGGACGACGGCTGCAGAGACGCCGCGGGTTTCCGGTCCAATTGCCGTCTCGAGAAAAAAAGTAAGACAACTGCAATGACTAAAACACGTTTCTAAAAAAAATCGTTCCCAGTCGACGATATTTCGTCGTTCGTCGGTCGCGACGGACGATCGTCTTTTTCGGGAGTACCGGCGGGTTTTTCTCGCCCGCAAAAAGAAGAACAGAAACCGAAACCGAACGCCGCGCGTGCAGCGCGAACGGTTAAGCCGTTGAAAACAAGGTCGATCGATATAATACGCGTTCCGCGTCTCTCTCCTCCCCGTGCAATGGACCATTTGCCTCTTGACGTACCACCACCGCCGCCTGCGTCCCATCAACCCCTATACCGACTACCCCGACCGCCACACCCGGGTTTCCGCTCTGTACTTCCGCCTGCACCGGAAGGGGTGCAGAAGTGTGTGCGCGCCGATTATGATATGGAGTTGTTTTCTTTTTTTTCTCTCTATCTCTGTGTCACACTCTCTCTCTCTCTCTCTCTCTCTCTCGTATTTTTAACATGTATTATTATTATCACTACTACATACATAATATACACAAACATCGCACTCGGCACTCGCGAGGTTTCCATTCGAGCGTTACTATACTATCGCGATACAATATAATACACCTACCTCTATAATTATGGTGTGTGCATTATGATACGCGTGCAACCCTTTGAAACGGGGCTTCCCTTCGCACTAGGCTGCGACGGTGCAGTTTTCGAGTAGGTATTAAAAACAGTACGAAAGCCGAAGTGATCCAGACGTATTGTATATACACATATAATGTGTATACCGGTATATTTTTATAACGTCCTAACGCTATGGCTCCGCGTCCATCGTTATAGAATATTATTATAGTTTGTTTATTAATGGCGCGCCAACACGTTTCGACGACCATTCAGTGTCGACCGTTCTCTTCGGGTTCCATTATATAATTGGGCATTTCTTGTGCCCATACGATCATGTCGACGGCGGTAATAATATTATAATGCCATTGAACTCCGAGCCCGTTGTGTGTACAATCGCTTAATATCGTAGTCCGTGATCAAGACCAATCTGCTAATTAGAGTCAAATTTCTCGCGGTATTTATAATGTATTATCGATGAAACACAATTTTTTTAACCCTATTAAACAGCGTTCAACAATTGACCACTATTATCATACTACCTATAGATACTATAGAGTATTCAAGTAGGTAATTGATTATATTTTGTTTTTCTAATCAACATCATAGCTATATACGAACAAATAAACGCATGATTTAATTTGTATCTATAATTAATATGTTATGGTGGGTCAATTACTTGGTAGTTATACAAGCAAACTCCCGGATACTGGTTGAGTAGGTACTCAGACACAATGTCACCAACGTTCTTCTCAATATAATTTAGTGCTTTTATCTTTAATAAATAGGTACTTACATCAGAGAAATTAGTATTTCTAGTGTTGAATTGATATGTTAAATGGTACGCATACAGTTTTTAGAACATACATTTAAACAAAAAACAAATTCTTTACATACTTAACAGAACAATAAACAAATAAACAAATAAAAAACAATAACAAATAAATTACTAGAATAGGTGTATATTATAAGTAAGAAAATGCATAATAGGTACATAAATTCTTTTAAACGTATTTTTATTTCAGCAAACAACAATGTGTGACACATAGTTCGCAAATACAACCTACCATAACAATTATTATACTCACATAAATTATATTTTAAAAAACGTTTTGGTCACTACTTCATAGTTATACATGTTGAACAATTAGATAAGATATTTAAAAAATGTTTAAAAAAACTAATGAATCTTTATTGGGTCTTTTCAAGATTGGGTGTAAGTTTTTGTTAAGATAGCTTAGTTTTTATTAGCCTTAGTAATTATTATTTTTTTATCCTTACCAAATTTAACTAATTTATAATTATTTTTTACTCATATTTGGCCTTGAACTTTGGTGAAATAAATTAAACAAAACGCACTCAGATGACTTACTTTTACTTTACTTTATGCATTTTAAAATTAAAATATTTGTTCAGTGTACCTACTATACCTTTATCCAAATTATTGTATACAAAATTGTAAAATAATCAAACAAAATATTTTTATAAATATAAATACATATTTCTTTGAATGATGAATGGGATTAGAAAGTAAACAATTATACAATAGAAAAACTATATAAATGGAAACCAATACTTACATAGATATTTAGTTGAAATATAATTTTTTAAATTATGATAAAACAATGATTTGGTGTTCAAAAATTAATAATTTATCTATTTTGTTCTTAAGGCTTTTAGACATGTCGAGGTCGAATCGGTCCTAATAGTATCGATACTATTCGGTTAGGATATATTTTAGTTTTATTGAGAGCCTGACACCGAGTACATACAAGGCAACTGGCTTTAAATCAACAAAATAATGTATTTGACACTGCACCAAGGCATGAGCCTGTAGTACACTATCATCCAAAAAAAATAGCAGCCATAATGAGCATAATATTATATACAGGGCAGGGTGATCTTCAAGCACGCTCGTCCCATTTTTATCTTCAATAATGCTATTTTATTATTCAAAATCTGATTTGTGGAATTATTAAGTATACTTCATGTTTATATTTTCAAATTCTAGAGATTTTTATACTTTCTAAGGCAGCGTTTTCCAAACATTTTTCCTTCGACGGACTCCTTAGAATAAAGTAAAAATGATTGTGGACCCCGTAATACAAATAACCTAACTTAACAAAAATAAATGATAATAATTTGTGGAACCCCTTCGGTATAGGTACATACAGTTTGAGACGCTGACCTAAGGAGTGTTCTATGAAGATATAAGCTTCTGTATTTCAAATGAATAGTTTTAAAAATAGTTTTGGAAAAAATAATGTTGACTTATCAGAATCAAAATTAGTACGAATTTTAGTTGTCGAGTTATTATTTTTAAAACTAGAATCGCTATTTCTTATAATTTATATTTTTTTCAAACCATTTTTAATTACTATAAATCCTTAGTACAAACAATTTATTAACTGAAAAAATATTCGTTCAAATTTCGAATTAGGTAAAAACAATGTTTTCAAAAATATTATCCACTGAATAATTTACAGTAAATGAAAGGAGTTCTAGTTTGAAAAACACTTTCTGTCGCCACATTAGGTACTACACTCATAAGTATTACAAAAATACACGATTTTGTTGTCAAAAATTATCTTTGTTTGTGTAATATAAAAATTCCAAAAATCATAATTTGAATAAATTCGTTTTCAAAGTCAAAAATTATGATTCGCATGTTTGGTTAATCATTTTTTTATATGACTCACAAATGGGTAACAATAGTATTTGTATGTTACAAAACACATTAAAATAGGTAATACACGATCAATATGTTTGCAAACACCATTTTATTACAAATAATATTACATATTATTTTATTTTAATAACCATACACAAATAATCCCAAAATATATACTAACACAGCTACATTATACTTTCTATATTTCACAATGCATACATGGATTATTTCCAAAACACAAAATGTACGCCTACGCTCACCGCTGAAAATGAAATATGATCACATCAATTCTCGTGTTTCGACCATTTATCATATTTTGGTTGACACACCTGTGTGCTATTTATTATAAGTCTCAACCCCGGCATTGCGTGCTTTTTTTACTAATACATTCAAAAGGCAGATATTATAAATTTATGATTTCTACGTCCATCACCTATCTTATATGTTCGGTACCTCTTCGTAATAACAACATTAAATTCTGACCATGTCCGGCCACAAATCTCGTGTCAACGATCATTGTCGTGTGGCGCAACCGAATAAATCGAATCTCCGTTGCGTGAAAGTCAATAATCGCGTTAATAACATATAAAATATTTTATAAAAATTCATGAAATTGCACATAATTTAAATACCTGAATTGGGTATTGAATCCTGGGTATTGGATGCATTGTTGCGTTTTCAAACAATTGTTGTGCTAATAAGACGTGCCATAACTCTACCGTGCAAAATTCAATAGGTATTCACACATTTAAAATGCATGTTTCGATACCAATAATCGATGTCGGTAGCGTAGGTATCTCAAAACGATTTCCATAATCATGGAATAAGATATAATATAGGTATCTTATCCCGTGCTCATAATCGTACATATTAATGATGATACTAATAATAATAATAATAACAATAATAATAATAATAATAATGATTAATAATTTAATAATAGTCGTGAATTTCAACTTCGATAATGTTTTTATTCCAGCCATGAAAATCATTTGCGCGATATTCGCCTCGGTCATTGTCGGGCAGTTGGCTATGCCGTACGCGTCCGTGTACGGGAGTGCCGACGCCAAACGGCTTTACGACGATCTGCTGAGCAACTACAACAGACTCATCAGACCCGTCGGCAACAACTCTGACCGGTTGACGGTCAAAATGGGTCTGAAACTGTCGCAAATCATCGAAGTAGTAAGTGTCAGTCTCCGGTGGATTTTCAGGGCGCATTCTTACCTAAAATTCCATAAAAATATTACAAAAACTTAAATAGTACTGGCATTCGTAACGATTCATTCGATATCAAATTCTTTCATATTTTTAGTTTTTAGGTTTAGAGTGATATACTATGACGTGTCAAGTCAAATAATGATATTTACGCTTTAGGTACCTATATTTAATGTATGTTAAATATGTCTATCTAGTCCGAACTCAAAATCATTCCACGCATATTATCCTCTGTAACTTGTAATAATTGAGTCCACTATACATTTTTAGCTCCTCTATATATTATTATGGTTGATATAATGGTGGTACGTATACAGTACTATACACAGTATCTTTAACTTCAAATCCCCAACAGAAGTAGGTCATATGCCTAAGAACGGGCGACCAGCCACAAAGCATCGAATGATTAATTTTGAATAATCATGTATTGTACATAATTCTATGCATGTGCTGTGCCACTAAGAAGAGGTGCCGTACGTTTGTTATTTACCTAATTTGTATAATAATAGGTGGTGACCACCCACTTTATTTCTATTACTTTCTGATTGCCAAATTCTTTTAGCTGCGAATGGATAACATTAATTTAAGTAACTAACATATTTTTTGGTTGAAAAAATTAAAATAAACTTTGATGTACTGGCTCAGGAAGGTAATAATGAGTTGTAAGGACAGGTGTGCTTTGAGGGTAAACGAGAACAACAATGTTTGGCTGTTTTTTGAATATTTCACTGTCCCGATGAAAACAACGTAGTTTTCTTGGCACAGTCCACAATGTTGTTCACATTGTTTTTCCAAACGAATATGTCGCAATTTAATTTGAGGCTCTTTTGCTCAGTACATCGGATAATATTACAGTCAGCGATAAATTTCTTTTTAAGTATTTAAACGTGTATGTTACATTCAAGTAATCCGGCTTGTATCTAGTACAGTATAAAGTAATATTTTCGCAATAATACATTACAAAGTAAGACTGTCATTTTTCTTGGTAAATCGCCACAAATATAGCATAGTCCCCCCCCTCACCCCTTGTAAGTCGTAAGTGGGAGTATTGCAACTTATGCTCGGCGGGAATGGAGGAAGAGGAATTTTGAAAATAAAATAATATTGGCACAGGTTAAACCGTCCACAACTATAATATTATATAGTACGCACACTGGACCTGTATAATGTGCAGAAATTCGATAATTACATTAATTTGTAAGATACTATGGCGCCTTGGTATATTGTAGCAATAATTTATAAATATACACATTTTATAATACCATTTCATGTTTTTAAAATAAAAATATTGTGTTCTACATTATTTTGTAATTTTCCTGATAATTGTTGATTATCATAATACCATGTGTGTGTGCATAAATGACTGATACAAAAGTACCATTATAATAATTACTGTTATGGTACCCATCTATTTATTTCTATATTTTATGACGCCGTAAACCCATTATTATAATTTCAAAGAAAATATTATGTTATGGTTTACATTGTCATTTGGGCGTTTTTACAACAATATTACTAATGTTCACAACGAATTCGATGTCTTTTATCCTTCTCTTGTCAATATTTCCCAACGACAGCGTTTAATCATTTCGGGAATGTGGTTTGACGTTTGCGACCTATACTGATGTGCATTTCGGTAGACAGCTGGAATTAATAACGATGTCTGTTTCCCAAAGAACTAAATAATTAATCATTGTGGACTTTCAATTTCTCGCTTCCCTACGTACGAAATAATATAACGTGTGACAAGTTGTGTGTATTTTGATATAAATTGTTATTTGAAATAAAAATTTAGTGGGTATATTTATTAAGATTCAAACCACACCTATTACACCTGAAAAATAGAGAAGGTAAATTTTCTTCTAAAATTTACTCACTTAAATTTAATAAACTTGTAAATTTTTTAAATCATTATTTCCTGTGTGTACCATTTTATGTTCTTTAAATTGTTCACTCCGAAATTGATTGATGATTATAATTCATAGTTTACATCATTTGTGATAACAATATAACATAATAATTAAATATGTATTAGGTATTTAGTGTAAATGTTTGATTAATAAAATACAATATAATATAAGTATTAAATATATTCTGGAATTCAAAGAGTGTAAATAAGTAACCACATTATTGTTCTTATGGACAATTGTAATTAATGCAGCATGTCTGTAAGATAAAATGTTTGAATTATAGTCTTAAACTTTTAGACTTAAAGAGTAAAGACTAACATAATATTTCATAAGTATTTAGTTGGCACCTAATCTATAATTATGACGCTTGTAAAATCATATTTTAACTAAGATAAAAAACTTAAAATGCACTTAAATTTAATTTTAACCAAAACATTTATCAAGCTTCTATCTCTACTCCAACATTAATATTAATATTAATACTTTACAATATTTTTTCTGAAATAAACGAATATAAATTTTATCTTTTCTAGAATTTAAGAAATCAAATTATGACGACAAACGTATGGGTCGAACAAGTAAGAGAAATCTACAAAAATCGAATTAAAATATGTTTTATGTTAACATTTTATTGTGTATTTTTAGGAATGGAATGACTACAAACTAAAATGGAATCCCGAAGATTACGGAGGGGTAGATACTCTACACGTACCATCCGAGCACATTTGGTTGCCGGACATAGTTTTGTACAACAAGTAGGTTTGACATGCAAATTAAAAAATACCATAATTAATATAATATATTACTATGTACACCAATTTCATTTTATTTGAACTTGATTATTTTTAACAGTAACACGCGAAATACATCTCATAATATGACACTATGACAAACATAATAATATGGAAAAAAAGATGTGAAACAATAATTTTTTTCCTGATTTTGTAAACCATGTGACAGGTCAGGTTAAGTACATACTGTGATAGCAAAATATTTAAATTACCCTTTAAATTCGTCTCAATCTTTAAAACAAATGTTTTACTTTATTTAATGAATATAAAGTGTAAATGTTTATAACATGAAAACTTATATGACTATAGATGTTTAAAATAAACTCTAATTATTCGATAGGTATTAAATTTATACAATTTTATACTTTTAAGTTTTAAGTATAAAGGAACATTTTCGAAAAAGTGAAAACTATGGTCATTTAAAATGTTCTTACTCTAAATATATATACTTTCCCACATGATCATAAAAACCAAGAAATGGGCAATAACTAATTTAAATATGTAAGAGAACTGTACGACTAATATTGTGTCCTGCTATTGATTATCAAGATATTGCAAGGATCAGAGCTGACTCGCAAACTGAACTCAGGGGGGTTATGTGTTAGGATTGCACATTGAGAGAACTTAAACCGAATGTTATACTATGGTATAGGTCACCGATACTTTGATAGCTAATCGTACCACAAGCGGTAGTCTTCTATTATCCAGTAATATACCGTGTACCGTGTTTCCCGTGTCCGTGATTTTTTTCTCGTTTACATGATCAACGTTTACAGAAATAATATTAAAACATACAAATTATAATATTTTTATGAAAACAAAAACTGTACATTAATTCAATTTTTATATCGTATCTAATCTAGTTATCAGTAAAATCAGAATGTCAGATCAAACACGGGCAGCGTAGGACATACGGTATACACGGTGAAATACCACCCTTATATTGTTAATTAAACAGGGTGTGGTATCTGGTAAGTGATTAATATTCATATAGCTCGTATATTATAATATATTAATGATTTTAATTTTTCGAAAATATCTTATTCACTGTCAACCCGTTACCGTATTTATTCGTCACTATAATATACGCATAGGATTGGAGTATCTACACGTCGACAATGTTATTCGTAATGCATAAAATATTTATTAAATATATTTAAACACAATTTTGATCACTTATTACTGTAATAATTAGAGTATATAATTATAAAGCACATTCTAAATTAGAGTAGGTACAGATGGACAAGTGGATAATGAGTAATAACTAATAAGTGTATTATAGGATTATTTATTAATTGTCACAATATTCGTCTCGTTACACTCCCTTAAAAATACGTAGTTTAATATTGTTATAGTTCTATTACGTTATTAAATATTTATTAGAGTTATTAAGCGTGTTTAATAACATATGGCGATTTTGAAAACAAACATAATTTGTATTAGGTATACTTCTGAAATTTGTTTGATTGTTAATTGATATTGGATAACAAAATATATTACATTACTTAGGCCTCCTAATATGAGGTACTATTGTGATCGAATTAAAACTTTAGTTTGATCACCTGCAATCACTATGCATTTCGATTTAAACGAAAATCGGTTATAGTCGATCATAACATGTATATTTATATGACCGTCAGGCACGTCTATGTTGTGTGCAATGGACGAAAACGTGTTACTACATCGATGCAATTATTATTTACAGCGCCGACGGCAATTACGAGGTGACGATTATGACGAAAGCAATACTGCACTATACCGGAAAAGTCGTGTGGAAACCGCCAGCCATTTACAAGTCCTTTTGTGAAATAAACGTCGAGTACTTTCCGTTCGACGAGCAGACTTGTTCCATGAAGTTTGGATCGTGGACGTACGACGGATACATGGTGAGAAACCGCACTCGCGGCCGGTTGGCGTGATGTGCGTCTCCGAAATATGTTTTCTTTGTCGGTCGCGGTGAAAAGGTAATTTTCCGGGAGGGAGACGGTCACCGGGAAAATAGTCACACCATGTACACAGTTCGAGTTGATTGATTTGAACACCACGGTTGTCGTTGTTGTATTGATATTGGACGTGATCCGTCGGCGGCACCACGCAGTTGATGATATATTGTTGTTGTTATTATAATTGTAACAATGAGTATTCTACAAATCCGATGACTGAGAATGAAAAGGTTCTTTGTCACAATATCCACACTGCTCAGAGACCAATTCTAAGGTTTCATAGTAAATAACTTTTTTTCATGTGTTATGAATATAATAATATAAAATATAATATAATTATTACTACCTAACATATTGATCCGTATTGCAGTTATAAATACAATTATAGTCAGTTACATTATGACATTACTCATAATTGGTGAGTATTAAGTATTAGGTATCCACAAACTTAATAAAAAAGAAAAAAAAATGTGCATAAGATGAAAAAAGTTCTTTATACAGAACCTTTTTATCCTTCAAACCATCTGATCTTACTAGATGTATGACGTATTATATTATTATGATCTACATAGGAACTTATTAGAATAAAAATGTTCAATCGAACTAAAACTATGATCCATGACGTAGAACCTTTTCATTCTGGATATCTTACCGATAATTAATGCACGTAGAAAAACGTTTCTAGATCAAAAAAAGCACAATTGAAAATTAAACGAATGTACGCAGTCAACCAATTTTGAAAAAAAATAAACACTGAACATTTCTATTCTCATCCCCTGGATTTGTTGAGATAATATAAAATTATCGCGTACATTTTTTTTTTTTATTTTTCCTTAATTTTTTGGTTTTTTTTTTTAATTTTTTTTTTTTTTTTATTTTAAATTTTTTTTTTTTTTTTTCTTTTTTTTTAATTTTTTTTTTTTTTTTCATTTTTTTTTCTCTCTTCGTCTCTCCGTCCCGTCTCGTCTTCGTCCAACGCTCAGATGGACTTGCGACACATTTCACAGGCGCCCGACTCGGACGTGATCGAAGTGGGCATCGACCTGCAGGACTACTACCTGTCGGTGGAGTGGGACATCATGGGCGTGCCGGCCGTGAGGCACGAAAAGTTTTACGTCTGCTGCGAGGAACCGTACCTGGACATATTCTTCAACATCACTCTCCGGAGGAAGACGCTTTTCTACACGGTGAACCTGATCATACCGTGCGTGGGTATATCGTTCCTGTCCGTGCTGGTGTTCTACCTGCCATCCGAGTCCGGCGAGAAGGTGTCGCTGTGCATATCGATACTGCTCTCGCTCACCGTGTTCTTCCTGCTGCTGGTCGAGATCATACCGCCCACGTCTCTCACCGTGCCGTTGCTGGGCAAATACCTACTGTTTACCATGGTCCTGGTCACGTTGTCCGTGTTCGTCACCGTGGCCGTACTCAACGTCAACTTCAGGTAAGCGCCGCCCGCACTTCGATCGTAATATATCGTTATTGTGCACAGTGGTGCTCTGTACCTGCTCAGACGCAGTAAAATAAACCTCTCGTGCGCAAGTCGTTTCGAGCGTCTGATACACCTGAATTGCCTATACGTTACTCCGTTCTACGTGCCGAGACGTAAAACGATTGAGACACTGTTATGGTTGGACAGTCTTGGCTCCCCACGACGCACAACGTTGTTTATAGTACGCTATACATTATTATTTCTGATATTATAATTGTATAATACACAACGATAAATCGTCTAGTCAAAAGAATGTTTTTAAATCGGCTATAAAAGACGTTTTATATTGACCATTAATCGAAAACTAAAAGTGATTTAAAGGGCTAGAATTTAAAATTGCAACTTTCTGGTAAGTTTTGGTGACATACGTGGGACAATTTCTAGTCTATTTTTAATATTATGCTATACATTTTCCATTCTCGATCGAGTAATGTTTATTTTAAGAATTATCTAACTATTACTAAAATATCGAAATATAAGTTGTTGTAACACATACAAATTGGAAATTAATTAATTTGTAAGTGACAATTAATACACTTAAATATAGAGAAAAAAATAATTGTAATACTTTAACAATTGAATTAATACTGGTATGATGATTAATGCAATTGGAATAAAAATATTATTATCAGTTGAACAGAAAAAATTACCTTGGTGAGCTCAGCCATATTGTTCGGCACCTCACTAAAGGTTAACCAACAGTAAATAATAAATATGAACAAATTTTGACTCTTTTATAAACATTAAATGAAGCAAGGACTATTTTATTATTTAATCGTATACAATTTTAAAACGACATTATGTTTTTTATATTTTGACTCGATTTTAATCTCTAAATATTATTATTATATCAACTGTTGTGACAACATCATATAACTCTAATTATGAATTACTATAAAGAAATATTATAAAATTAATTTTGAGTGATCGATACACGTATTTAAAACTGGTTTAAAATCTGAAAAAAATGTCTGAAATTATTCAACTGCATCTTTGCAGGTGTCCTAAATTTAAAAATATTATTTGGACACTTTGAGTTGTTATATCATCGAGCTGATTGCCCTCTCTGTGTTGACTTTGAATCAAGTCAGAAGAACAAATGTGGCGGTATTATAATATTGCGTACCGGCATAATATACGACTGACGGTCTGTTTCGATTTCACAGGTCACCGGTAACGCACAAGATGAGACCGTGGGTGGTGAAGCTGTTCATCCAGATCCTGCCCAAGGTGCTGTTCATCGAGCGGCCCAAGAAGGGAGACTCGATCGACGAGGACGACGACGACGACGACGAAAAGCACGGTGAAATCCTGTCGGGCGTGTTCGACGTGCCGTCCGAGATCGACAAGTACTTGGGCTACAACCGCGGTTACAGTTTCGATTACGACGTGCCACCTCCTCTCCCGTCGTCCAGGTACTGCGGCGCCAGGGCCGTGTGCGCGGGCGGCGTGAACGGCGGGGCGGGTGTGAGCGCCGGTGCGGGCGCCGTGACCGGGTCCAACGACACGGTGGTGAACATGGCGTCGGACGAGGACGAGGACGCGATCGAGCTCGACGCCGAGGACGAGTACGACGACATGTTCAGCCCGACGACCACGACGGACGACGGTCTGGCCAGCCCGACGTTCGAGAGCCATCACCACCATCACCAGCACCAGCACGGGTGTCCGGTGGACCAGCAGCCCAGGCACGACCCGGCCATGCAGACTATCCAGGACGCAAAGTTCATTGCTCAACACGTCAAGAACCAAGACAAGTTCGACGAGGTGAGTGTCGGTGCGGGTGTCGCAGGTCCCTTGCGGGTCACAGGGGCCCAGCGAGATGGCGGGAGTCTTTAATTTTTTACACCGAGTGCATGGGCGGCAGCGTCCGCGGCAAACCTGCAATTCAACAAAAATATCGATGACCAAGGTCGGAAAACCCCGGTTCGACGTGGTTGTGTAACCCGGAGGTGGAGGGGAGGGTGACTTGGCTGCAGGATGTGATGCTGTGCAGACGCGTCCTCCGTGTTATCCGCAGTAAAAGTCAAATAAGTCTTAAAAGGACGGTTTTCTTTTCTTTTTTTTTGTTCGATAGGTTTTCAACTGATTCTTGTCCGAATCCAAGCACCCGCGCGGTGTGACTGGGAAAATTACTTTCACGTCTATTCAGATTTTTCCAAGACCATATATAGACAATATATTATAGTACAATAATTTCTGTGTGGGAAATAGTTATTTTGCTCCCTCTATAACCCGTCCTGCGGTGCAGCGGTGGTATTTGCCAGTGTGTCTTATCGTTATGTTTTCCGCAGATCATCGAAGACTGGCAATACGTGGCCATGGTCTTGGACAGGCTGTTCCTGTGGATATTCACGTGCGCCTGTCTCATCGGCACGGCCCTGATCATTTTCCAAGCACCGGCCCTCTACGACAAGACAAAGCCCATCGACGTTGTTTACTCGAAAATCGCGAAAAAGAAACTGCAAGCCATTTTATGAGACACCACAACAATACAAAGCTCAATGACGTTTTTTAGTAAATAACTTAGTGAATACAAACAGTTAATCGATAACAATCCTATAATAATGTATAAAGTATACTTCGTTTTACTAATCATCAAGTTTTTATTATATATTATCTTTTTGTTTTTTTTTATAATTGATTTTTCATGAATGGCGCGAACCGTTGTTGCCGATAAAACAATATTATAATATTATCAATAATTATTATCGTTTTACAGTTCATATTTTATTTGTTATAAAATATTATTATTGATTATCATTAGATGTATTAATCAATACAGCCATTGACCGTGGTGCCATCAGTTATCATATTAATATTTAAATATTGTATAACTTATATTGTTATTATTTGATATTTCGTTTAATACCGAGACTAAGTATAATATGACCCGCATTTGTTTAAACATTCAACTACCACGTTGAATTTCACTAAGTTATTCAGATAAATGCTTTGTCATTACAACTCATGTCATTTGGTTTCTTGAAAATAAACGAATGATGTAAAAATCCTCTTTTTGGTTATTTATTTTTTAAATTACATAACAATAATTGATTAATAATATAAAATACTCACTACACTTAATTTATACTTATCATAATTTAAGTCTAAGACATATTATAGAAATACACATTTTATGTACCTGAGTGTAAAAAAAGTTGAGATAAAATGTATAACTTAAAAATATTTATCTTATATTAACATAATTTTGAAATAATAATTTACCATCACAAATTTTTAGTCCAAAATCAAAGTCTTAAAAGACAATTTTTCGTATGAAAATGATTTTTTCTTTTTCAGCCTTTTCGACTCGTCTGATTTATAACTTACGTTGGACAAAAACCAATCGTTGTTCTTCAATATCAGCGTTTTCCATTCCTCTGTAACATAATATTTCATTAATATGTTTGAACTCTGTTGTGTTACACTAGGCAAAGTTAAATAATGTCAGAGTTCCGGAACTCTCGATGGCAAACGTTTACAGTTTACAAACAATTCGTATATCTTATAAAAATATACAAGATGTAAAATACCTGATAGAACCTGATAAATGATGAATGAAAAATGTGTACTAGATAAAGGTATGAAACTAATTAGGAAAACTATATGGATAATAAATAATTTAAGATTTTTTTGTTACAAAATTTCAACTTAACGTAGAATTTTTCGACAAAAGTTACAACGTGTCGAATGAACTTAAAAACTCCATAAAAATATTGATATTTAAAAATACTGTAAAAAAATAAACTGCTTGGCTTAAATAAACTTTTATCAATTCATCAATTGGCTATTTTAAATTTGTTAGTAAAAAATGCTGCAACATTTTAAAAAAAAAATTTTTAAATATTGATTTTTTTCTAGACATTTTTTACTAGGCTACCTGTTAAAAGTCTGAACAGTAAACTTATTTAATGACGGTAAATAAAATAAATTAATGACATTAAAATAAAAGAGAAAAGAAGGACTCCCAGTACCGACCACAGGTGAAATAAAATATTGTTTATTAGAAAATAAGTTGTTTCATTTGTCATATAGTTTTGTCACACTTCGTATAGCTATAACATTTAGAATCCAATACATTGCATTATTTTTATACCATTAGAAAATATAGTCGTTACATTATAAAGAGTATGAAATGATTATTGGTGAGTTCATTAAATAGTGATTTTTACCTCTGATCACGTCCAAATTGCCACAATATCCTCCGTATTCGACGGGAAGTACATCTCTTGGTATGTGTTCCCAGAGAGTATCGAGGTTCTTGTGGAAAGATAACTAAAACATTTTATAATAATATGAAAATAATATTACGTTTTTGATTACGTAATGTGTACTCAGTACTATGGTAGGTACTAGAGTACACACGTTACGTTCATTTTAAGTGCAAAATTAGCATAGCACTTACTCTGGCAAACATTTTTTTCGACACAAACGGTTTTAAAATATTTTTGGCTACGTCAATAAAACTTGGCGGGAACAAAATATGAGTGTGCTTCAGACGCAATGGATATGCTTTCTGTAAGATTACAATAATTTTCATGATCAAATATACAGTTTTAGGTAGGAAATTTCATTTTATTTACTTAATAATATTTTTTTATTTCCATCTCAGTTTATGAAAATTAAATGACACATTGGGTATAAACTGTAATAACTAATAAGCATTAATTTTCCTCGTCTACCAATTTGACCGTGACACGTTTCGGGACATAACGATTTTTTTATCTGATGATTGCAGGGTACTCACACACGTTTAGACTTTGGGTATGCCTTTTTTGTCAGGTGCCAAAATTAAATACAAATTTTATCGGGTATAATGATGTTTTTAAAAAAAAAAGAGCTCAGCATTCTACCTAATATTTTTCCTTTGCAAGGAAAATCTATTAATCATAAATATGATTTTGGTAATAAGTAGCCATGTCAACGAAAACCTTACTCAAAATTGGTAGGAAACGTTGTTTCGTGTATCCAGCCCAAAAACATATTTATGTTAAAAAACCAGTTGTTGGTAAAAGTTTTTAAACATTTATCTAATTTTACTATTTACCTTAAAATTAAAGTCTATTTATTAGCGTTACCCAGGAGACACCGTGTGGTGGTTGGCTCTTAATAGTCATAATAATCTACCAGAGACTTTTTACCAAATTAAAAATATATCGATCATCATGTATATTACTTAACGTTAACACCTAAAAAAATTTAAAAATAAGTGACTAAAAATAATAATATTTACATCGTCGTGTACTCATAGATTATACTATATTAATAAATCTATATAAATCAAAAATATTTATTTTTGTCGTAGCTTATTCTCCCTTTTTGTGATTTAGTCAAAAACAGTTGTTCGTGCATTAAGTGTGTTAACTCTGATTTTGCAGATATAATTGTGGTTATATACCCCCCACACATTTTTTTTTTTTTTTGATTTAAGCTTCGGCAACTGAGGCCATTAGCTGTAGATTGTGTGGTACTGTAGGGTTTTGGGACCGTAGGGGGGGGGACACGTGTGTGTTTTTGTTTTGGCAGAATTTCTATTGGGCACCCAATAGAAGGTATATAGGTTTCTGCCATGCCCGGTTGGAGGACGGCGGCACAAAATGACACAATATTATTAAAGTGGAGCTTACTGACCTGTGCGTGTTTAATGAGATTCTTCAGCTGAAACAAGTCAAACTGACTTATGTGTGACAACGTAATGTGCCTCGTGTCGATCAAAACGTGTATGCCAGTAAAATCGATGCCTTTCTTCTGATAGATATCCAACATCAAACGCATTCTCTTGTATATCTCGATCGGCCGGAACAAATGTGAATTGCTATCGTTGAAATTGTAATACATTATTTTAAGCCCGTCGGGCGTGTGTTTGGGAAACATGACCATGGTCCTGTGGAAATAAGTGAGCAGTAGGTAAGGAAATAATCATATTCACGACGACTGGTTTTAATGTGGGCAATAATAATATGTTCTGTAAAATGTAAATATATTCTATAATATTATCTCATAACCGATATGCTAAATTATTTTTTGACGTAGATGTTTTTCGGGTTGGATACAACTTTATTTTCAAACATATTTTTTTAAAGCTATTTTTTTTTTTAGCAAAACCGTTTGATTTTTCGCTGTACATAGTTAAAAATATATCGCAATAAAGAAGAATTTAAATAATAGTTATACAGGTTTTTGAATTGTTTTTAGTATTCTAAAAATGTAATATTGTTAATTTATTGAGCTCTTAACACAATTTAGTGGAAAAATGTCTATTAGCATAATAATTATATTTTTGATTTATTTTCACCCAAATTTAAATAATATGTAGGTACATTAAATAATAATACATTATGCTTTGCAATTTATTGATGACAATAATACAACTAAAATAATACAGAAGATTTTCAATTATTTCCATAAAGATTACTTCGTGTGTGGAACGATTATTTGTGTTGTGTCGGAAAATTGAACTTGTAATGCCGACCGAAATGGGTGAACCTAGTCACAATAACAACTTACATATGCCCAACTTTTTAAATAGAAATCGTTTGAAACTCACTTTACACAATTCGACAAACTAATAATATTGTGCTGCTCTCAAGGCCTTATTTAGGGGGTGAATCTGCCGTGGTTATTATACTTTAGCCTACATTTTAGGTTAATCATATATAAAACTTGAGGATGGTAGAGCGGCAACATTTGTTTGCCCTGGCTACTCTAAAAACTAATACTGTGTGGTTCACAAGGCTTACTTACAAATATTCAAACAAATCACTTTCCACATAATTCGGTAAATCGCACACATCGTAGACCTGTGGAAACAACGTTTTCAGGCGAAAATGACTCTCCACCCCTAGTTTTGTTTTTTCCAGATTATTTTTCGTCAGTCGTAAAAATCCTTCGATCCAAAAATCTATTTCATCTGAATCGTCGAATAAATATTTTTTTTATTTAAATTATTTTTTAAAAATGTGAAAAAAAAATCGTCTAATTAATAGCCGTTATAATATACAAAACGATTGTTACCATTTTTTGATTCTGGAAGCTTCGGTAAATGAGGTTGTGTTAGCATCCAACTCCTGACCGTGGCTACGTCTTTAGTGATTTGATCTTTTGTCAAGCCATACTCTTTCTTTAATCTTTTCACTTCTTCTTCGTTCGGTATAACGTGGTATTCCGGCATTTTTATTCAAAGTTTGTACACGACTGAAAAAAAAAACGAAAATCGTATTTAATAAACTGGCACTTAAATAAAAGTGTTTGAATGCTATGACTTAAAAACTAAAACAACCATGTAATTTTAAGACGATGTCAGAGTACTGTTTATTTTCTCTATCTGGCAAATACGTGTCCATATAGACAAAACACGCATTCGCGAAAAATCATTTTTTTTTTAATGTTTTTAGGGAACATTAGATTGAAATCATCCATTGCATATAACACAGTGTACAATATTTTTGAGGTTGTGACATATCAATTTGTCTGAAATATATTTTCTCGAAATAATTTAAAATTTTTTTTTTTTGAAAGTCGTATTCAAACTTAATTTGTAATAAATTATAAAGAAACCCTCAAAAATGTTTCTAAAGAGTGGTTTTATTCTAAGATTACTCAAAATGTATAAAAACGACTTCACATATGAATGTGTTTTGGGCCCCCGACGAGCTTCAAGCCCTGTAACTACCATATGCATGCTTACATTATTATTTTTATTATTTTAATATTATGAAATAAAAAGTAAATAATATAAAATAAAAAACGTTTTTGCGCGTAGATCTAAGAGCGACAGCAAATATTGCGATGACATCCTCTCAAACGTCATCGGAAAGGTTAGGTTGTATAATATTATGAATATCTTATGGTAATATATCGTAAAACGGACATTGGATTATAGTGAAAAACGAACAACAAAATTATAGTCACAACCGCCTCGTTCATAGAACAAATCGATGTTTCGTCATTTAAACATCTCAGCACGGTTATTTATATAAACTAGTTTTTTTCTTCAAACATCTTACAGTCCTAATATTAGCTGTATTCGTCATAGCACATACGGCTATTGTTAGCAAATTCGAATAAATTACGACAAACCGTTGTCGACTGATTTCTACAATTATTGATAACTCTGCAGATGAACACTCTGACGCCCAAATATGTGTTCTTGAAACATTTAAATGCCATCGTTCGTCGGTCGGCGGACGACCAATGGAAACGATTGCGAAAAACTACTATATACCTGTTGCATATGAATGTATTTCCGTTTAGTTTTACTTTCGTACTGCCTACATCTTGACTACTGGCGAAGTCGACGACTGCAGTGATGAAGACCGTGCGCACTTACAAATCGATAAATATTACGAGTTGACGTTTTTGACGTGTCTTGTGTTAATGTTTGCCAGTGTAGAGTAAGTGCCTATGCCTACTTGCCATACGACAGTGAGTCGAACAATAGAATAACTGCGCTGGACTGTCACCTTATATTATAATGATACGACGTAGGAATATCGGTGGGATCGTGTGACAATTGCCCGAATCGCTGCAACACTATTGCGCGTTTACGTCGGCGGAAAATGTCAAAATAATCTTTTCACATCCTTCACTCGTAACCGACAGCCCGTGTATATAATATTATGTACCTCAGACAATAATTATAACCATGCCAAATACTGACGTAACCATTAAGCCTAATACGACTTTTTCACAAATGTTGCAAATGTATTCGACGCGGCGTGATACCACTGGTGTCAATGATAAAACGTAACTTTTTTTTTATTGAAAACTATTGTGTGCGTATTACACACGTGCGTGCCGCGAAATGCACGCATGAGAAAATCGTGTTTTGTAAATCACATAACTTACAATATAATCATGTTTGAAAACTTCCAACTATATTATAGTATTATGCGGTGTCGAGATTCACATACGGTTTCACGCACACCAACGGCCGACAAACTAATATTGATATGGTCTGCAGGCGAAATCGACAGCCTGCACGAGCTCAAGACCTGACGATATATCCTTAAGTGTGCAAACAAAGCGACAACTATAATACTAATACGGCATTAGAATATAATGTATTTATTATATAATACTATTAGCGGAACATATTTTGTACAAAATTTGAAAATTGTACGATTCAAAATGTTTTTAAAAAATGTGTTTTAATTCATTAATTTGTGAGTGTGATTTTTTTCTACAATGTTCAAGAGTCAAAATTGGATTTAAACAAGATATTATGTACATATTTCAAGTGGCAAATTATTCGAAAATCAGGTCTAACAAATTAATAGTAATTACTACGGCTAGGATTTCTATGCGTTTACATATTTTTTTCGTTTAACTAGAAATAAATACATTGGTTGTCAGTATTGTGTTCTCGATTTTGTTCATAATGAATCGAATAAAACAATTGTTTTCATCCAAATATTTACACGTTTTTAAAAATTTATTTACAAAAAACCAAGTTAATTCAATGAAGATCTGTAATTGTTTTATGAGTCGAGTTCGTTTTTACGACGTGTCGTAAATAAAATTGTATTTATAACTGACATAATATAGTCGGTTATATCGAGTAGATAATACGATTTTATCTTAATACAGACTTGTATAGCTATGTGATTGCTCATTAGTTAATTTGATAATCAGTAATCCCCGTGTTTGTCGTTTAGATGCAATTTTAAATTATTGCATTTTAAGTTTAATATTTACATTCAACTATCGATTTCCAATAATTCCCATGGTTCAAAATGAAGGTGCTCAATTGTGATAATTTGTTGATAAATATTATCTAATAAAGTTTGCAAAACTAATGTTAAAATACCTTTGTGTTGTATTTACTAGGTTTTATTTTTTTTTTTTGTAAGAAAACGATTTAATCGTTGATAGGATTTAAAATATTTATTGATTTTTGCATAATTTTGCATACTTTAATGTTTGCAATTGCATAAAAATCCTAGCCCTAGTAATTAAGATAATTGCATGGCATTAAATATTCTAATATATATATGTTCTAGTTTTTAGATGAAACTATGATAATTTGTACCGCAATTTAGCCGGCAATTTTATGAAACGGTATCTCTATTCTCTAAAGCATTTAATTAGGCAATTTGAAATAATTATGAACAGTTGTTAAATTTTAAAATATAGCACAAAAACAAGTATTATGCAAGATCATTTGGCATTGCTTAAAACTGTTTGAATCAATAAATATTTAACGTACAAATAAATAATTAAACACGTGTGAGTAAAATAAGTACAGGCAGGATAAAATATACTACAGACAGCCGGTGTTCAATTATTATTATAATATAAACTATAAAGCAATAATAAATCCATTATATTATTATTATCACGTCATATCAATGAAATTCCAACTAGGGAGATTGAAGTCGTTGGAATATGTCAATATATTTCGTAATTAAATACTTATTGTAAAATATCTAGAACTGTAGAGTTAATATAAATTAATTTACAAAATACAATTCTAATTGGCATTCTAGTGAAATTATTTCCTCTGTGGAAAACTGTAAGTATACGAACACATACTAAAACGTAATGTTTATGGAAATAGTATAAAAAATCTATTCGTCTTATAAAATACAGTATTTAGTAACTAGATCGGCGAAGAATCCAAATATCCAATCAATAATGGTTAACAATAAACAGTATCGTAAGATTTTTTTTTCCGATATTTTAAAGATAAATTCCGATTGTAAATCTACCTACTATGTGTGTTAGGAAAGATCGACTTCATAGTTATGTAATAGATGGTCGAAAATAAAAACCACGACAAAGCTATAAGGAAACCTAATCAGAAGAAAAACTTAACGTCTATTTACTGCCAAAAAAAATTATGATCACTCGTCTATGACATAATATTATTATCATACTCGTCGGTAAATGTATTGATATTTACGTTTTTATGACATTGAATTTTGAACTTCCTTTTAAACGTCGCCCGTGAATTTCCGTCCAAGGCTGGATCAACGAAACTACAGTTTAATAACCGGTTGGGTAACATAGCTGTACAGTCCTTTTTGTTTCTTCGCATAAATAATCTAATAAATCCGAGCATGTGAGGACGTAGAAAAACAGGATTTAATAAAACAATATTTCGATTCGTATCGACCATAGACTTCCGCAATGTAGTGTAGCATAGTATACAACCGTATCGTAAAAGAATAAAATAAGTTGTTAATCATTTTTTTTTTATGTTTTTCAACTGTATGATATAACATGTACCTATATTATAAATATTTACAATACATTATGCCAAGTACTTCCACGTTGTAATTAATGGATATTTAGAATATCGAGTTAAATTGAAAACGGCAAGAGCTATAAATACCTCTTTAAGACCCGAGAAAATGTTTGGTAAAAAATATATTGTCGACGGTCAGCTCTATAAAAGAATGAGAAAAAACCGCTTCTTAATTTTAAGCCCCGTAAGATTCAGCTGTAAATTATCGTTAAAAAAAAAACAAAACAAAAATCTTGACTTGAGATTATCATTATAAATGATTAAAGGGTGAAGAAAAGCGAACTTCAGTATCGGAAACCACTGCATTTTTTTCTAAAACCAAACTTCTTGAAAACAATCAGTGTTCAATTTAATATTATATAATTTAGAAGTAGTGCCACGGAACTGTTTAGCTGGGTACCTCATCGGCAGTGGTTGGTCGACATAAATTAAAAAATAAAAGACCACTTAATAATAATTGTATGACCAATATAATATTATAAGCTCTCCGACAACGCTAATTCCATAAAGCTTGTGCCTGACATTGTTTAATTAAGGTAACACGTTTTGATGAAATTGAACATTTGGGTTTTGAATATTTCGTGGTCCGTCGAGGTGATAATAATGTGACACGAGAAAACATGATTATATGAGAAAACATAATATTAAATCGAATTTAATACAAATACAAATACAAATAATTTATTCGTGTAACAGGTAAGTTATCTAATAAAATATACCTTCTTTGTCTTCACACCGTAATTACATAGATTCTCAGTTAACTTCTACACTTTTCTCAACAATCCAACTATAGATGAACTTGATCTTTTATCTCAAGTTATATTTAAAGTTTCCTCTCACAATGCCCGTTATCATACTAGTTTTTATACTCTTACTGATTCCACTTCCATCATCCACAACCACCACAAGCACAGAATTCTTAGGTCTACCAGTATAGTTTCATCTTCGTCATTTAATTGGTATTGTTTATTTACCTCGTCATTTACTATTTTACTTATATTGTTACTTAGTTAAATTGTATATTATCATATTATGTTATCTATATTTCACTATTTTGTAAAAGCCGGTTGGCGTTATTCTGAAAAATAAAATAAAATAAATAATATCAATTCACTCTGTCCCAGGACTTTTTACTATCTCAAAAGCTATTGACTGACGGAAAATGTAAAGAAATAACAACCTAAGTTATAAAAATATCACACAAGCAATATAAGCTCCCCAAAAATACTAATTTTATAAATATTATAATTCTCACATTATCAAATATAAGTCAAATTGAATTGGAACTTCGTGTGTTATATTATAGAGAAATAAAAATATTAAATCAATTGAGTACTTACACAAAAATTAATGAAATAAGCCGAAGTCCGACAAATCCTAAAGAGCCCCCTTCATTACATCAGACTCTCAATGACGAGAACACTGGAACAATCTGCACTTATTTTTAAAAGATAAAATCTAAATCAAAAGTTATACGTTTTTTCTAATATTTGTTTATATTTTCAAGGACACGACTTATTTGAATCTATATTGTTTTGATTTTTTTTATATCATAAGTTAGCGCGAGCCAATGACCTTTGTAATTGAATGCAGTCTACCAAATAAAACAAAAAAAAAATGTTTAGTGTAGCTGGTTTGTTATATAATGTCAATTAACTCTGTAAGACAGTGTAACTATTAAATGTATTAAATCGTTGTGTCAACCTTCCACAAACGCTCACGTCGTACATTATTTTCTTCCGCATTATGGTCGTTTGTAATGCTTTTTTTATTGCTGTTTGAGTACTTTAACTTATTGTTCGACTACTTAAACTTTTTAAAAATATAATTTTGTAAATTAAATTACCGGCAAGGGCAAAGTTCAGCCAATAGTCTAAAGTTTTAAACAACGCACCCTCCAAACATTTCAGTGCCTTGTTTTTTTTTTTAAGTTTACCTACCTGAGCATACTGACACGAGGATAACAATAATTTAAGTATCAAAAATACCATATAGGTATGTCTGCACAACATGTTTGATCATTTTCCAGTATAATTATAACCGAAACATCGAATTTAACTACACCATTTAACTATCGATCAAATAAAATTGAGCAATTTTTTTAACTTTGTGTTTTAGCTGTGTTATATACACAATAAAGATGGATAATGAAAATAATTTATTAATTGCAGTCAATAAATTTAACTATCCAAATCACTATACTAATATTATAAATAGGTAAATTAAAATTACGAAATCATTAAAATTATATAGAATTAAAAATAAACATAATTTAAACACAGGCCCCATAATTATGAATATCAATTAATAGGTAGAGTAAGTACATATGTTATTAACTTCTTTGGTCTAATCGTTCACAGTAAGTCTAATGAAATACGTTTTATTTTGCATGGTATTATCAAATTGTGTCTAGGTATATTTTAAATACTTCGAATTATGATGATTATTTTTATCATGGGTGTCAATAAAATTACATCGGCCAATTAAATTAGAAGAAATAAATTGGTTTCATATTTTAATCATTCGATGTATAATTTATGAACACTCTCAAAATCTATGATACTATTAAGTATATTATAAAACACAAGCGTTAATGAAAAGAAAAAAAGTGTTGGTGAAATAATTGATAAAAAGAATACAAAAAGAATTTGTTACTTCGTATGTGAAAACGGTTTTTTAAATTACTATACTTAAAATTAGGTTTTAGTAAAAAATACAGTAGAATATTACTAACAAAACGATAAGACTCGATGATAATGATATATTATCGCGTTACATTTTAAAGTCAAATGTGTATACACAACTGAATAATAATACGTATAAGTGTACTAACCTTTTTAATAAAAACTCGAAATAATATCGAAGCACAGTGATTGTGTTTCAGGTGCAAATCGTCTCTCGGTACTACATAGGTACGAGCTAACTGCAGTAAATGTGAATAGTTCTGATGTAAATACAAAACGGATACCCAGGAACACAACAAACCGAATTCTACTCGTTTTCCTTGAACACGTCGGACGGTAAAATAATACGCAAACGAGTTTTTCATGCGCTCGACTCTTCGGCAAACTATGCGAATAGTGTGCATAAAATGATAAAAAAAAAACAAATATGAATATGAATATTAAGTGTTTATCGTATGATATGTGCTCGCCGTAATAGTATCATTTCATTCCACCGAACGAAATGTACAAATGTCGTCAGCAGGCACGGCTCACAGTGATTTTATTTTCCAGTTTGTTTTCCTACACACGCTAACGCATTGCAGTCCGACCACGTCGACTCTTCAGACCCGATGCAGAGGTTTCCAAACTTTGTTCTCCTTTTGCACTGCGTCTCGTGTTTATTGCTATTTACAGGCACGACTAAAAATACAACTACTGTTCGGCGTTCGACGATAAATCTTCGTCGAAAATACGCCCAGACGATACAAATTTACATAAATTATTTAAGTTTTTTCAACAATAAGTCATCTGCATGCGCTTGTGTCGACGATAGTTGTGCGACTTATTGACGCGCTCATATACGATATTACAATTCGGGCACGAAATTAATATTAACGAGTACATAACAATAAAAATGTATACACAAAATATAAAATAACATTAGATCCGCCACAAACATACGAATAAACAACAGTGAGACTTATTTTCCGTACCGCCATGTGGCCTGTGACGTACCACACTTTGGAAACCCCTGCTCTAGACATTCGTATAATATACCGGCGAATACCGACCGAGTCGTACTTACCACGATAATGACTACCTATATTAGATGTAGGAAAATGTGTTCTGTATTTAGAACGATTGAT
>NW_019101908.1:28519-75167 GCF_001856785.1 Myzus persicae | reverse complement strand
TTCCAGAACATGCACCAGCAGTTTAACATTTTGTGATTTTTTGTAAATGATGACGTTTATAAGGTATTAGCAGAAAGAATCGGAGTTAATCATATTGAGTACCTACAAGGTCAACAACTAATCGACTTGAAGAACTCATAAAAAAAATGCACAAAATAAGATTCACCAAAAACAAAATTTTGATTTGCTCATTTCAAAAATGGATTTGATATTATTTTCTAACCTGAACTTGGCCCACTTAAATATAAAAAAAATGTATAACTTCTACAAAAAGAATTTGCTAATTTGAGGAATAAATTTGCATATTATTTGCTAAATATCGGTATAGGTTTGGATGGGGATCAAGCAAGTCGGTGGGTCAAGTTCATGGACGTACAAATGTTTGTTTAAAATACCTTAACATTTTTTTCATTCAACTATCTTCTGATACACAAAAATCGGTCATCTAATAAGATGCTCCTAAAAAAAATTTTCTGATAAATGCCTACAAAATTGAAAGCAAACAATTCATTATTTTAATTTTAATTTTAACGTACAGAAATCAAAATAAGTGTTATTAATGTGATTTATTAATAAAATCGTAATTAATTCATTACTTTTCTTACAATAGCAAAAATGTGTATTCTTTAATATTGATCAACCCCACACTTAATATTTTTATGCATTTTAATTCGTAATTGTTAACATCAATAATTTATAAAATAATCGAGTTTCATTAGATTCTGAGCGTAGTCAAGTTGAATAAGAGTATATAAATAGGATAAAAAATATGAACTGAATAAAAAAAATATAAAATCTAATTTTTTTTATTCATATAACATGTTTTGGAACTTGTACTTATGACTGGAGTCCAAACTCAGTTTTGGCGCATAAATCTAATAAACAATATTATCGCTTGAGTTCTATTTCAAAAAATCAAATATAATCAGTAATTATTGGCATAAACAATTGTTTGTACACAATAATTGATATCAGTTTAAACAATGTTTGCCCAAAGAAGCATTTCATAGGCTCATTTCAATGAGAAATACTACACTACACATCATATATCAGGCAACACACGTGATTATTATTTCGCAACATAAATATTATCAAAAATATAATACGTCGCAAAGGGTCTGTGAGCTTATTAGTTTATGGACAAATGTAGACCAAATTAAGTAGAAAAATTTTAGTACTGTGTGAAACCCATGTGTCGTATATTTTATGGTTCAATCGTTTCCAAACGAATGGTATAGTTTTGTGCGCTTAAGAGGTGCGCCCATGAGGTATAGACAGTGCCAATTTGTACCGGTGTAACACTTTCTGGACCGGAGAAAAAGTCGTACAGATATTTTAACCTAGATGCTTCCTAGTCGGATAAGGTTAATGTTAATTCGCGAAAATTAAATATTATTTGTCCAACATATTCGTCCAATTAAAATTAACCGAATTAATTGAATGACCGAAAATCGTACACAAATAACGTGTATCGTATAATATGTGAACCAAATAACGTATTCCTCAACAATAAAACACCATTGTGAATATTAAAGTGCAATATAAAATATTATATTCTGTTCGGCATAACATGTGTAATTTATAATTTATATTGAACTGTACTCGACAAAATGTGTTAGCATGAGCACACCTACCTTTTACGTATAAAATGTGATGTCACAGTATTAACCCTACTGTTGTGCTTGAGGGTGGTAAATTTGTCGGTTTCTTCCGGTGAATCGGAGTTTGGCACCACGATAATTAGGCCGACACCCGCGACAGCACGATTATAATGCAATGTTAAAAATGTTTACGTTTTATCGAACAGATTCGTGTGCATCTTTTGTAACAATTTTTATATTTTCACGGAATACTTAAGAGGCTCGAGCTCGAATGCTGCAAGCCAATACGTGTACCCAGTGTACGTATCGTTTACAATATATACGAATAACCTGTACCGATTTCCCCCCACTCGTTAATACTGCTTACACCCGTCGCATTAGCTAACTAATATTTGTTTTATGATCAAAAAAACACACACAAATATTATACGTTTAAAACCCATTTAAAGGTGCCCGTAATTTTTAAACGGTTACAAAATACTATGATGCCATTATTACCATTTCCATATGTATCGGTACTCTACGACTGTGGAAACGAAAAACTTAATATTGTATTCAATGGACATATTATAGTGAATAGAATGACCTCGAAGTTCGTGATATTATTATTTTTAATAATAAACAAACGTATACATACATTTATTAAGACAGGTGGATAACATTTCATTTGAATAAGCGTACTGAGGTTTTAGCGGAATATCTTTAAACCAACAACTTATTTCGACTCAGGTAATAATTAAATTTAGTGATGTAAAAATAAGGTAAGTATTTTTTTGTTGTTGATGTATTATTCCATTGTATAGGTACCTTGTATTAAACTTGCTATAATTCTGTGTGCACTAAACTATAGCATAATTAAGTTTTGTATAATAATGAACACATACCACGTTTTATGAGGCATAGAATTCAAATTACTAAAGGTATGATAATTTGAAATTACATACAAAACTTAGAATTTTCAATCATATCTAGTTTGAAAATCGAATCTTCTTTAAAAAAAAAAAAATTAATCGACAATGGACAGTATTGAAATAATTAAGTATTCAATAACAATAAAAAATAGTTCTATGCAACTTCTATAATACTATATCATTGATTTGTATTATACAAATCCGCTTCACTATGTAAAATATCTGTTTCTGGTTTCTGCAGTAGGTATTTATCATTAACGATAAGGGATAAAAAATAATTTGTGTCTTATGAAAATGATAATTTAAACTCATTTACTGTGAATCGGAAATATAAGTACCTATGAAACTACTCTAAAAACTGAATAATTATTTTTAATTAAATAAAATATTAATATGGAATCAATAAAAATATGATATATTAAATAACATTTTACCTACATAAATACCGAGGTCGAAAAAATACTCGATAATGTATTTTTCCTAGTTATTCTATTAATAATGTATATAATAAGAATACTGTCAATTTACATATTATATAAAATTTTATTAGAAAAATCCACTAAATATAATATTTTGTTATTTAACAATCATGTTAGACACATACACATTTTTTTTATCGTTATTAAGGTTACATTATACAAATTTATATTCGTATAATCGTCATATTCTTTGAAAATAAAATATAAGCTTATGATTATGCATTGATTTATATGGTTATTATTTATTAAATTATGTTATAATTTAATTTAATTTATTCTGCCCGAATTCTAAGTGATAACGAGCAAGTAGTTTTAAGTTTATTAACTTATTAATTATAGTACACAAATTTAATATACCCGTGTATTATTATAGGAAAAGTAATAAATGTTAATTTATTATAATAATATTATGCAAAATCAAATGTAATCTAAACGATCCAGAAAACATAAGTTACCAGCCTATTTGAATTAAACAATTTGAATCTTTTGGTTTACTGTACCTCTAAAAGCTTCTTAAGTAAAAAGTATCTATCTTGAAATATAGAGACTCTTCTTAGTCATATTATTATTCTGACGATGCTTTGTTTTTCATCAAAGAATTCAGCTTCAACACACAAGCCAGCAAATTGTATTTCAATAATAAATAACAAAACGTTTAGTAAAACGCAAAAGTTATTATTGTAAAATTAACAAGTCAGTGGAAATTGAATTTAATTAAACTCCAGCTATTCGTTATTGGATCACTGGCTGAAGTCATGTAAAATATGCTTTTCAAAAATATTTAAGAACAGATAGAGATACGTATTTTGAAAAGTATTGAAGGAAGTACTACTTTAATACTAATTACTTTTACTCATAAACATAACAAGACTGGATGGCTGTGCAATCAACAAAACAAATATATATTACACTATTATAATATAACACTAACATTTTAAGTAGTTAACTATAAATTTAATGACTGGTATATCATAAATTTCATCTGAATAAATACGCGAGTAAACATAAAAAGATGATATAACTAGTAGGCCACATATGACAAACCGAACTGGACGGTTTTGGTTGACTCTCAGGACTAACTCTAGTGAACCACGGAAGGACTTCAAGGCTGGCAGGGTAATCGATCAGCCAAGTTCTTCCTGATAAGAGTGAGTTTCCGGGATGGTTCTCGTCCCTCCACAAACCAGCAGGTAAGTAAATATTACGGGTAGTTGCACCTTGGACCAGAACTTTAGCTACCAGGATATTTTCACCCAACAGAAATTCTATAATCAAAACAAATACATACAAATAAACAATTAGTTTTGAACGAATAACTTATTTACATTAAAATCAAATGTTATTTGGTAATTTTAACTGAAATAAAACAAATTAAATCTAAATTGAAAAAAAATAAGTACAACTGTTGTAATTAACACAAGTAGCAAAGATATTATGTAAATACAGAAAATCATTAGAAAAATGATTTTTAGTGTTGTGCCAAATATTATTTAAGACCGAGCTTGTTAAAATCGTAATTTCAATATATTTATTTTTAATTTCGAAAAATCGTAATATTTTATACACTATCAGTATTAAGGTTTTACCGAATGTGACTTAAAAATATGTAACAACACTAAAAAAGTGGTTTTATTTACATATAATAAATAAATATATATTTCAGAGAATTTTGAATGTATATATTAATATATATTTTTAAAAAAATATAAGACGTCAGTAAGACGGGAAGTGCATTTTCTTACGGTCGTCGATTGCATGTGCATCTGAATCGGTAGGATCGATCCACCAGACTGGAGGATTCACTGGGCTACCATTAGCGACTGTAAGTTTCATTAAATCCACTATTGTGCCAGTGTAGTTACTGCGGAGATCCATGAAACGTCGGCACAGATCTAATGTCTGAAATACGTAGATGAGATGATGTTAGAAACAAAACGATTTTATTTATTTTCTCTATTAGTGTGTAATTTTCGAGTCGCAAACGTTATCAAAACTGCGAAATTGTCAGTCGGGTACCTGGGAGTGTATGAAAACTGCACGGCTGGCATGAAAACGTTTGCTTGCAACCACCTGATGTACATCTCTTTGGAAGGCGGTTCATTGTGGTAACCGTTTCCGCCGATCATGTCCGGCAATACGAACGGATATCCGATCATATTCAACTGTATCAGAGTCGTTATTAACGACGGCAGTCCTAGTTGTAAATCCCATCGAGAATCACGGTCATACATTCTTAAAAAGCAACCGAATTCCTAACTTCTTCTGGATGACCTGTACTCTATACCGTTGCCAAAAGCCTTAATTGTTTTCAGGTATGCGTTTACAATGTTATCCGGATAGTATGTCAAATCCCCATCGTAAAATTCCGGAAGTTGCGGGGTCCTATACAATGCAATAGATAATTACAAAATTCAGTATTGACTTTTTTTATGTGCAACATGATAGGATCTCCGGTATTCAAGTGTAAAATAATAGTGTTATTATTAACACCGTATACCTACTTAAGTGTGTTTTAAATATTTTTAAGTCTTTGTAATTTATTTAAATTTTATAATACTTTGTTATCGGAATATAAGTATATCCTTTTTTTTACCTAAACATTTAAACGTTTAATAAGTTTAATTATTTAAATGGAGATTAACCCGGTCTCATCAAAAGTATACCTTTTTCTTTTCAGCAGTCTCACTGTCCCATCAAATCAAAAATTCTTTTATTCCCTTTTCCACCCTCAAATTTTGTAACATTCAACAGATACTTAATTTTACCTGATAAAAAAATGTTAATTTCATAGGTACAATTTTTTTAAAAGAAAAACATACAAGCTCTACCCAGCGTAAAATCCACAGATTACAAATGTTTTTAGAATATCTACACATTAACTGATTTTCTTACATTTTTTTTTAACTAGCTAGTTATAATTTTTGATTATTTCATATTTTTAATTTTTAAATTTAAACTTTTATAACTAAGGATTGAACATTTAAAACAAGGTTACGTAAGTAGTGTGAATTCTATAGCCAAAAAATCTAAATCTAAACATAAACATAGGGTGTTATAGTTATTTTAAGTTCAAGTTTAGACGAAATAACATATTATTAAATAAAGAAGATTAATGATTTAAGTTAGTTTGTTGAAATTTAAAAATATTATTCGTGGGCACCCACTTGAAACTTTTAGAGTATATTATCATATTTTATACCACAATGACTTTTAAGATATAATATTTTTGCCAAAAATTAATTTAACCTACTGTAGTACACTATAGTATTAATAATGCTTAGTAATAAAATAAATAACTTTAATCACAATAACATCATCAAATATAGCGAATTACTCTCGGAATCGTTTTTCGTGAACATAGATTTCAAAACATTGAACTAAAATTTAGCACCATCCATGACAGTGACCCACTTGTGACCTATTGCGGTACAGCGGAGAGACATCCATTTACCCTCTTTTTTTAAAAATAAAATTTTGTAACTCTGTGCGTCTGTGTAAAATATTAGATTATACGTACCAACTGGCTTCTCCAGCATCAAACTTGAATGTATCGATACCAGATTTTGCGAGTAAATCACGAAGAGCATTAGACCACCAAGTTGCTGCTTCGGGATTTGTAAAGTCTATGTAAGAGCCATTGCCATTCCACCACGTAGAATTCACTGTGCCCGATGTACTATTTACAAAGTATCCCTTATTTTTCGCCATCTCGTGAATAGGGCATTCCAAATTTATGAATGGATGTGTCCACAATGAAGTCTTGAAACCATATGACTCTATAATGATAGTAAAATAAAAACATGAGACTCGCTTTTTTGCCCATTATTAGTAATTAAAAAAATATTCATGGAGTGTGTGTAATTCACAGCAGAAAATTATTTTAATGGTATGAAACTCAGTGAAATAATAAACTTCAGTGAAGTCAACATTAACAGTATTAAGTTATGAGCTAGTTACCACCTGGATCAGACCAAGTGATTGTAGAACTTAAAATTATTATTATTTTTAGAACTCATCCTAAAGTGCATTTTTGTTGAGTGATACTTGTAATAGATATACCGACAGTGAAACTTGTAAATAACGGACAGTCGCGGGATCATTGATAGTGCCCGTTACAGACAGGCAATCTATAATAACTACATTTTTTCCATGACATTATCATATTGTCAGTTCCAGAAAAGTGTCCTTTAAGACAGGTTTCATAATATAGCAGAGGTATTCAAACTTTTTCATCCTGTGGCTGTTTTGTGTGTTTACAATATTTTGACGGCTGGCAAATTATTGTAAAAATATTGAAACAATACGGATACAATTTGGCAAATATAGGTGATAACAACAGTGACTTTAGTGCAAGAAATAAAGCTTCAAATGGTCGCGTAATGAGTTTCGTCATAGTTTCCATAATCGCATTAAGTGGCCTCGTATAACGACTATTAAGGGGCGACTCGTAGGCAATTTCTATTCTCGTCATAGCCTCCCGGGATCTATGTGTTAGTTTTAAATGATTATAATTAGTAAATTCAATGCAAGTATCACTTTCGTAAGTACAGGCACATGTCAATAACTCGATATGTAATATAATAAAATTCATTGTACACATTTTATATATTATATTTTACTATTTTGACAAAAATAAAGTTACTTAACGTTGTATGATTTTGATCCTGGAAAATATTTATAAATATAATATTATTTATATTAGCATAAAAATGTCTGTAAATCGAAACACTCTCCGTTTTTAATTTTAATTTTAATGATGATTTGAAAAAGTTCACATTTTAAAGTTTTTAATTACAGTTCACAATTATTTAAGATTTAATTTTTACCAAGTACGTTCTATACACGATTTTCTGTCCAGTTTAGATTTTTTTTTCAGAATAAAAATTGGACAACCTAAATTAACTTTCATTGTATTAATACTAATTGTTTGAGCTAAGATTGAAGGCATTAGCGAGGCCCCTAAATTATTGTAAACGATATTTATATTAACTATACTCGATACAGGTACTTACTCTACATACGAAAAAGCTAACCAGTAAAAATTTGTGAATGCATTAAAGTCCTTGCTCTATACATGACCTACAATATTTTTTGTTTCCGGTGCTCCCTTCGCCAATTCTCGGCCAGTGGTAGCCGTGGCGCACAGTTTGAATACCCCTGCTGTATATACATATTAAATTATTTTAACTTCACTTTTGTTTATAATATATTATTTTACTGAACGATTATAAGTTGGTCTCAAGTTAAACTAAATACTTTAGTCAACAAGTAAAAAAAATTTTAATTTTTGATTACCTAGTTAATGACCTACTTCCTCGTATTTTATATTATACTCGGAGGAAATAATGTATTGGTCTTGTTTTAAAAGTATCAGCTGTGTTAGGAAATCTATCCACATAATGCTATATGAATAATATTATAATACATTTTTATACTCACTAAGTGTATTTACTGTCCTTTTAATATCCTCAAATCGTGTGGTATTGAACTCTGCACTTCCGTAGCAAGTTTCCCACTTGTCGTCGATCTCGAACGTGCCTCTGTCGAATCTGTTTTCGACTATTTCCTGAGCGTAATTCAAAATGGCAGATGTATTGACGTCAGCCTTATGCCTTGCCCAAGTCGACCAAATCGGGTGCTTCACTACGTAAGGATCGGGTATGGAGGTGGGCGAACCGAGGAAATCTTTAATGGCGTTTTCGTGAGCTTTTCGGGGATCACTAAATTTGCAAACCCGGAATTGCATGAAATTTCTAACTTTTCTGTAAGGAGACACAACTTTAGCGGCAAAACACATTTTTCCCGGTCTGGGGCCATTGATGTCTACAAATAAGGCGACCGAATCGTTGATGTGTATGTAAAACCCGTCAGAATTGAAGAAATATGACTCTACGATCTGAAAGAAAAGTATAGTTTTAATAGTGATATTAATTTCTTGAATATTATTATTTGTTTTAAAACTAAATATGTTATCACTGAAGACGTGATTAATTTGATGTTTAAGTTGAATACCCAGTTTCATTATTTGATTTGAAGAGAGATACTTACAGAGTACCAAATTCATAAATAAAATTCTCACAAACATCACGAAAATTAAAATCAAATATTTCCTAATAATGAAATGTCTGAACTCAGACAAAACTTTTTTTGAATTTGCTTTGTTTTCTATTGAAAAAATGATAATGCTATCTATGATAAAATACAATAGATAGATTAAACAATAAGAATACAGATGTAATTTTAATATTTTAATCAGTTTTAGCCTTTTGACTCACGCATATTTTTTTCTAATAAACTAAACAAAAAAAATACATAATTTACTTTTTGATATCAAATAATTACTATTTGATATAGAACAACGATGAAACAAAAAACAAAATGTACAGTTTCACAAACGCTTTCAATTGGCGATGGCTCCAATAGAATGACACGTTGAAAAACCGCACAAAAAAAATAACAAAAAATCTGTTTCGGTAATCGGTATAAAATCACTTTGCCTTAAAGGATAATAATTACTCACTGATTGGTGGTCTATCACATCCGTGTTCCACATGTCTTTTGTTACATAAGATCTGTCGGTCCAATTAAGTTTATTCAGAGGCCATTCCTGTAAACCCGTTTCTGTTCCACCAAACCAAGAACTGACACCCATATCGACACAAAATTGTAAGACATCATTCATCGATTCACCGATTTGTTCGAAATTCTTACATTCCTGTTTTTCTGATTCTGAAAAGTAACGTATGTAGTCTGCATTGCTTCTTATTTTTGGATTGCAAACACTTGGGTCTCTATCAATGCAATCTTCATAAAAGCTTAACTTCAGACTCTTTGATGTTGTCGTTTCTGAAATAAATAATAATTTAACATTTACATACGAAACTAGTTTTAAAAGATCAAAAAAACGTCAACAAATCGAGGGACAAAAATTGAACTTTTAACTCATATAAATCCAAATCATGACAATGTATTTTATTATTATTCATTTTTTTAAATAATGAACAAACTATAAAGAACCTTTTATTTAACTGTCAATCCTTATAAGTTAGTATTTAAAAACAAAATTGTTGAAAAAAAACTGAAATAAGTAGACGATTTTTATAATATTAATAGAAAAAAAATTAACTAACTTTAAATGTACGAACTACAACAAAATTGATGTTTTCAAAAACTGGTTTCGAGTTTCATGTCTTACCATAAGTTTGTTTTCCAGTTATTGTTGAAAGAAGTGAGCATTTTATTATATTTTTTAATTTCCTTTACTAAAGAACCAACTTGATCCGACCTTCCACAAAAAAAAAATTCTACTCTCAAAGTAAAAGATTGAGTTTCTTGTACTGCTCCACAATGTTATGACAGACTCAATAAAAAACTAAGCATGCTACTTGATATTATCTACTCTTCACGAAAAACAATGAATCATTGATAATAATCAGGGCTCGGGACTTTATCTGCTTAAAATCTTAAAAATATGCCCATACATATGAACCAAATGTCAAAATATGAGCTTAAATATGCATTTATTTTTAATTAAAAAATACGTTAAAAAACATATCTTGTACATATTACTAAAAATGTATATTTTATACATACTTATAGATACTAAAAAAAAATTGGATTTTTTAACACTCAGCATCTTCTTTACCTAGCAATTAAAATTTCTACATTTCTATGTAATAAAAAGTAATCATTTTATAATTATATTTTAGTTGTATTAGTTTGTGTAATCATTTGCTGGGTTCTTGTATTGAACATTTCCCTCCGCTTAATAATTTTCATATGTTTTACTATTTGTATATGTTGTATTATTCGTTCATATTGTTAAGGCTTTAATAATTTTGATCGCTAATATGAATTGTCATATTTTATATCGTGTGATTACGTTATATGTTGCAACGATAATCTTATCTGTCACCGGCCGTCAGTCGCGATACTTGTGTCATAACGTACGCGTCGCTAATGCAAGCGACTCAAACTTACAATAAAGGTAAGACATTAACTAGCTAAAAGTGCGTATATTGTTTCTCATATCATTTTAAATACAGTCCACACCTAACCGAAACACATATTCTACTTTAATTTCACATATTTTGCAAAATAGAATTCTTCCGTCTGCGGAAAATAAATTATTCCCAGATTCTAAAATGAAACTTCTCAACCGACCAATTTGAGTTTTTTTTTTCTTTTGGCATATTATAACACAAATACGAGCACTAATAAATACAAAAAATAACTAATACAAATACGATCACAACAACGATTGACGATACATCCAAACGATAACGATCGTAGTCCGTCGATCACTATGTACTGGCAAACAAAATAATACTGTAAAAGACAGATTAAATAAAAATTATATTTTCCTCGGAGCTAAAAATAAAATGGGTCCCCCGTAACGCTATTGTTTATCGCCTTATCTGTATTATTGCCGACAAAATCATGTAGATAAAATGAATTTACTAAAAAAATTGATGTAAGGGTAAATAATCAAAAATTATTTTAAAATATGCAATAAAAATCAATAAATCTTAAAAATATGCATTTGTAGAAAAAAATTCCAAAATATGCAATCATATGCACAATAAGCTTTTAAACTTTAACTCCAAACACCACAATACATATTTGCACCGGACCAGATTTATTCTATTTGCTTCCTGAACAAATATGCAAATGGATAAAGTCCCGAGCCCTGATAATAATATTATGTTCTTTATTGAATCTGTTTTTTTTTCGCCTACGGTAACGTTATAATATTTTTCATCGGTTGCTGCAATAAACCTAGGTACTGTTACTTGAAATTGGTCTAGTAACGTAATTAATAATTAACAATTAATTACTACTTATATTATGCATTGGTTGCTAGTCACAACCTAGGTAGAGTAACTCAAAATTATATTTTTTGAATGTTAAAACGTAAAATCCCTCATGACTACGAACAATATAAATTGTATCTAATCCAAAAATATATCCACACGATGAGAAGCACCATAGTTATATAGTTACCAATACAAAGCTCAGAATAAAAATATTGTAAATATTAAGTATTTGTAAGTAAACTTCATATTACTTACATAATCCACTTGTAATTGTTTCTCGTCTTCTGAAAATAAAACGAAGTTGTCTGCAGCCAATGACACCGGTGATAACGTCAATAAAATGACACAAAATCCTAAACATGGAATACAACTTAATTTACTATGTAATAATATACTTTTAAAATACATTTTATTACAACGTTATAATATAGGTGATAGACTAAAATTCAAATTTGGAATTTTGAACTCATGTCTTTTTACTCTAATATATTACAAAAATTAAATGGGTTAAGTGCAATAAGAATTATTTGAGGTATTCAGAAAACAAATTTATTTCAAAAATTAATATGAACTCCAAATTGATATAAACATGAGCCAAATTAAAACATAATATGCAAATAAATACGTATAAATATTTAACTCAACGTAAAAAAAAAAATATTTATTTATATATGAAATGCAATTTTTGGCTAATAACCACGCAGTCGCGATGTCTTAAATACTATTATCAATGGTTATATTTTGTTATTTTGAAAAGAAAAAAAAAATGATTTTTTGTTTTTAGTTTTTAGTTTATTATTTATGCCAAAATAATTATGACATAAGGTTTGTTGTAAAAAAAAATCGCAAAGTAAGTTTTTTATGCAATATATTTATTCCTGAGGCTGTATAACTAAATCATAGGTAACATGATTAAATTATATTTTTTTAAATGTCTAACAATAATTTATTTATGATGGGGGTCTGAGTGAAAAATTGATAGTAATTTAATATAATTTCGAATATGCTTCACTTCAATATAAAATCAATTAGTTATTATACATTCATAAATATTAATTTTGTAAAATGGATATTTACCTAAGATTTTAGCCATTTCTCTGCTCAATGTGCAACGATGCATACGTTCATGGATAGAGTCGTTGGATCAATGTTATTGGATATTAGAGTATAATATTATAATTTGAACATGAGACCGATCAGATAATGATATTGAGCGTCATACACTCATCAATTTAAGGTTATGTATACATTAATTTATCTTTATTTATATAACCAGTAGCCCACCTATTTATTGAGCACCATCAACGAATAACGATTAATGGAAGTTTTTTTTACTAACAGTCGATTTCGATCGAACATCATCAGTTCAGTAAAATGTATTCTTGTGTGTAACTATGTTTTATGAATTTAAGCTTTGAGACATTTTTAATGCGAAATGTATTATCAACTGAATAATAAATTGAAATTGAATTAAAATTTAAAGTTACAATTGTATTTGCTTATTACACATGCAACACGGACATCAGTCAGGCAATAGCTACTTTATAATATTATTAATCAATACCCTCTTCATATTTGACAATATTAAAAAATATTCACTAATATAAATTATAGTAAGTTTTAGGAAGTGTGCCAAGTGCATCTCGTTAATGATTGTAAATAGATAAGGACTATTTTTTTTTAATGGTTACGAATGTCATAAAATACATAATGTTTTAATCTTGTTCCGGTTAGGTTAGTGATAAATAACTGTTTTTTTTTTTTTTTTAAAGCAATCAACTTCTTAGAATAATCCACTGCTGCCATTTCTGATGTCGAAAAGGTACTCGTTATAATATCAATATAATATTATAATAATATGTATAATTATACACAAATTATGTTGTCACGACACCATATTTTTTATAACTCCGATTTTGGGATATTAGGATGAAATAAAGGATACATTTCTCATGAATGAATTGTGGATCCTAGAAAGTTTGTAATAATAGGACGAGAAAAATAATGTAGGAGTATATTATAAACCTGCGACTCTGGACATCGGTTGTATTCGGGTCACCACGCTATGTTCATTACGGTATCGATTTACTGAGTTCTGCACTGTGGTCAGTCTTCTCAAACGTAAGCTCCCCGGCAACTTTTTTGAGTTTAGTGGCCTTCAACTTTGTGTTTGGTTAGGTTAACAAACTTTTGGCCGACCTAACCTTTGTGGTGTTCCTTAACTTATCAGTTAAACTGTTTCAGCAGTCACCTGACGGGCATCCTGGGCATATCTGTTGTTAATTATGATTTATTATTTATTTTTATTATTTATTTCAAGGATTTTTTCAGATACTTTGTGTGTGCTCCGTAGTCATCATCCATCACTGAACCAAAGAGGCCCAATGCCAAGGACTTCCTACCCCTCAGAGTAAACTTGAATTTCCCTTATTCCACCTTTAAAATTGTTCTGTATTATTTTTAGGAGTATTCTATTAAGACTTTTTTCATAATTAATTATGCTCATTGTGGTTTGTAGATAATTATAAAGGTAGAATAAACTATAATGGTCATGAGAGAAGACGTTTATATTATGCGCAGTCGAATGTAATATAAACGATCCAGAAAACTTAAATTTATAAATTACAAGTCCATTTATTAAAATATAATCAATCAAACTATTTTAACATTTTAGTTAACTCTCATTCAATAAGCTTCTTAAGTAGCATCCAACCTAAGAACTTCTTAGACATTTCATTCTGGCTACCCTTATTTTTTCATTAAAACACACAAGTCCGTACGTTTGTTCAAATAATTATAAATTATAAAACTCTTAGTGAAATATCATAAGTAATAATTATAATTAATATCACGTCAGTTGAATAAATTAAATCGAATTCCAACTACATTATTAGATCACTGGCTGTACAATCAAATATATCAAAATTATAATATTATATTACACTAAGTTATTTAGGTATCTATAAATTCAACAACATATCATGAATTTTATCGGAATAAATACGCAATTAAACCTAAGGCGAAAATATAAGTTGCAGACGACATATGGCAAACCGAACTGGATGGTTCTGGTTGATTCTCGGTACTAACTCTAGTAAACCACGGAAGGACTTCGAGGCTGGCAGGGTAATCGATCAGCCATATTCTTCCGGACAATAGTGGACTTTGGGGATGGTTCTCGTCCCTCCACATACCCTTGGGTAAGTAAATATTACGGGTAGTTGCACCTTCGACGAGCACTGGAGCCACCAGGATATTTTCACCCAACAGAAATTCTATAATCAAAACAAACACATACAAATAAACAATTAATTTTGAACAAATCACTATTTTGCAGAAAAATAAAATATTGATTTGTGGCTCGGTGAGGCGCGGTCGTGCGCTCGATATTTAGTCAAAGCTCTCAGCTTACGTACCGGCCGTCGTTGCTGGTCCTCGGATGGGTGACCACCCGGGTTTTTAGAAACACATACTTGCCACACATACAAATACTTGTTTCAAATTAACCGTTTCCCCCTACAAACAGCTAATGGCCATAGTTTTCGCTCTTTAGATCAATTAAAAAAAATATTGAAAAAATATTGAATGATATTTTTAATTAAAACAAAACAAATAGAATCGGAATTTAAAAATATAATTTTTAATTAAAGCTAACAAAACTACAAAAGAGTATATAGATACTACATGCATCACGTGATAATGGCACGTATATTAAAATATGAGCTCAAAATCAATGTTCATAATTATTGCACGAGAAAAACGATTTAGTGGAGTTTAATAAATTAAAACTTAAAACCACGTTTGTTCATATTTTTCCATGGACCCTAATAGATTTTTCCTGGCAGTTCTTTGCTAACCTAAAGAGGACTTGATATTGATATTATATTTTTATAAAGAGTATATTATTGCATACGATTTAAAAATTCTAACAATTAGTTTTAGAATTAAATGTAAATAAAATCAACAATATAACACAGATGTTATTCTTACCATTATATTTTATAATTATAGGTGGATGTAATATGTAATATTAAACTAACAAAATAAAATTGGTTCTGTTGAACATAAATTTACTTTGATGCGAGTTTGTAAGACGGAGACAACATAATGTGTTAAGCGGGACATAAGGTCGTCTTATGGTCTATTGTTTCTATCGATAACGATGTATTTTGTTTAAGTAGAATTTAAAAAACGATTGAAAATGTTTCCCCAATAGAAAAAAAAATTAATTTACAAGACATTTCTGGCTGTAATCGATGTAAAAAGTTAAATTCAAATATTTAATATTAATAAATTGTTCAATTATGTGATTCTTATGAACATAAATTAGAAAACATAGTGAACATTAATATAATGTAACGATAATGTACCTAAATTACCAATAACGATCGATAAGTCAAGTTTCCCGCCGTCTTTATAAGCGATACTATTCGTAATTATTTCTGATACGTTGATAATAATTTCGAATTTATATTATTAATTATTACGATAACATACAATAATCAACAGTAATCAAGTGAATTTCCTTACGGTTATCGATTGCATGTGCATCTGTGCTTGTGGGATCGATCCACCAGACCGGAGGATTCACTGGGGTTCCGTGTGCAACAGTTTGTTTCATTAAATCCACAATTGTGTCGGTATAGTTGTTGCGGAGTGCCATGAAATGTCTGCACAATTCCAATGTCTAGAACGTTATACATTATGAGTGACCGGTGTTAGCTGATACACAACGGTTTATAGTGTTTTATTTATTATTGGTGCGTGATATTCAAGTAAACACGTCAAAATACAGTCGTGGTCACGGGTACCTGTGAGTCGAAGTCCCAAGGAGTGTACGAAAACTGTATGACTGGCATGAACACAGCGGCTTGCATCCACCGGATGTACATCTCTTTGGAAGGCGGCAAGTTGTTATAACCGTTTCCACCGATCATGTCCGGTAACACAAACGGATACCCAACCATGTTCAGATGTATCAGAGATGTGACTAGTGTTGGTAATCCCAATTCGTAAGTCCACCGGGACTCGCGGTCAATCATTCTCAACAAACAACCAAATGATTGACTCCTTCTGGACGCCCTGTACTCAATGCCGGCGCCAAAAGATTTGATGGTTGAGAGGTATGCATTTACAATGTTATCGGGGTAGTATGTCAAATCGTCATCGTAAAATACCGGAAGTACAGGGCCCCTGTGAAAAGAGAAAACAATAATACTCTTTATTTGGTGTAATATTGCATGTAGCTATAACAATCAATGTTTCGTTGTATACGACGTTAAATTGGAAATGTTGAACATTTTAACTATGTATTCACCATTACACTGAATTGTATATATATATATATATATATATAAGTTATATATTTTTATAAAACCAGAATATTAAATAAATTTGAAAGAAACACTCATCAAACAGAAACTACCGGGCACCCTTATAAAATAGTTTCACCCACTCCCGAGTCATCCAGAAAACTAATGACTTTTATCGACGAAGCTAAGTTTGTTTATCTAACTCAATATACTAACAAAGAAAACAATGTACAAATATTAATATTAATTTAATTGAATGTAATGTAAATATAACGTATTTCTTATGTAAATTATGTAACTCCATATAGACCACGCTTAACCACGTACAATTGGTGACTTAAGAATAATTAAAAAGCAAAAAACATTTTTGTAGATGTTTTTTCCCCGTTTAAAGAAACATGTAAATATTTCAACGTGAATTTTATGTAGACATTATTGTACATTTTCTGTTAGTTTTATGTTTTAAATAAATTATAATATAATACGAGTGTATCTAAACAAAGGCATCATTTCGCAGCTAATTTAATGCTTGAATATCATAAGAATTTATTTAAGTCTCGATGAAGTCTCTGAAATGTCCAATACCTGATTCCATCGTCATACGTACTTATATGATTATTTTGTACACATATTTAAATTTTGAAAATATTAACGATTATTATTTTAGGCTATTTATACCATGAACCTATTCTAACCACATTACTACAACAGGCTTTTCAGTTAATAAAATATAAATACTATGGAATATAAATTAATAAATTATTTTCACTTGAAGTTTTCACTCTTTTGTACTTCAAATTGTACGATTAATACGTACCAACTGGCTTCTCCTGCATCAAACTTAAGTGTATCAATGCCAGATGTTGCGAGTAAACTGCGTAGACCATTTGACCACCATGCCGCTGCTTCGGGATTTGTGAAGTCTATATAAGAGGCATTTCCATTCCACCAAGTAGAGTTCACTGTGCCTGTTGTACTATTTACAAAGTACCCCATATTCTTAGCCACCTCGTGAATAGGACATTCGTTATTAATGAATGGATGTGTCCACAAGGACGTCTTGAAACCATATGATCCTATTATTACAATAAATTTTAATATTAAAATTTAACAAAAAAAATGATAAAATAACATCCATCAGAATATTATTATTCATGAAGATCATCAGCCTATGGAAGGATAGATAATTAATAGTAAAATAAAATCTGAAGACATTAATGCACAGACTTCAGTAAAATCTTTTCACACCTAGATTAGTCTCACAAACTTTTGATATTTGAAAGTTTAACTAATAAAATATATAGAACTCATTTGTTTTGCTATAAGCGTTTTGATAGCAGAAAGTTCGTTTATATCCGATATAACGTATTACATTTTTATACATAATTTGATTTCAACATATCAACATTTTTAGAAAAACATCGTGCTTCAGACTAAACAGTAGTTCAAATAAATATTTAAATTTAAAAACCAAAAATTACCGGTAGGTACACTTAAATAAGGACGATATAATATATAGCACTCCCCAATTGCATGCATAGTGAAATTTCTAAAATGATTATGTAACTTCTATTGCAAATGATCAGTAAGCAGTATGTTTAAAACAGTCTACGAGTATCATTAGTACCTAATCGTTTGAAAATTCAATAATATAATATTTGTTTCGACTAATCCCCAAGGTTTACACTAATATTACCAAAAGTCGGTTAATCTTTTATAGATAAGCTTTCCATAATTGTCCAAGTGTAGAAATTAAAATCTACTATAGCGGCCATTATTAAGTATTATTTCGTATAATATACTGATTTATGAGTTTTACAATTACCAAACAAACGATTAATAACATTCTAGATTAGTCATACACAATAAATCAAACAATTGAGCACCGAAGAAAAATGTGACAGTATTGTATTTACGTTCTCATCATAATACACACACCTAATCAAAATTATAATATTTTATTAGACTCAAAATAAAATCGATTCCCATACGCTTAAAATCATTGTACTCAGAATATTTTTATAATACCCACCTACTTCCTACTTCCTGGTGCCTAATATATTTACAATTATTTACTGCAAGTTACAACTACCTGGTAATATTATTATAAAACACTAGGAAGGTTTTTTATTATTAAACTTGACGATGTCATTGGTTCAAATAGGGGGGGGGGGGTCTTAGTCCCTAAAAATTTCGGTCAAGTTCTTACAGTTCAAAATCTAGTAATTAGTACTAATTTTTATATTACTTGGTACTAAGCATGTTTATTTTTTAAAAACAACCAAATTACAAAATACAATTATTGAAAAAAATTGTTGTTATGATAGTTTTTTAGGTCAACTTATGGATCAAACTAGGTTCTCAACTATATCTATGACACATATTGAGGGGGATTTATCTGATGATTTAAATACAAAAATCATTTTAAATGTATTTGCCGAAAAAGAACGGAGAATTTTGTTAAAATAAATATATTCTAAAAATGTAATACTTTGTATTTTTACATCTTTAATGATAAATGCTGAATGCCGATTGGGTGGGGGATTTTATGTAGAGAGTTTTTCTCCAACATTCGTTTTACTTATATTATAGCCTATTGGTTGGAGGCTTGAGTCCCCCCCCCCCCCCAAAAAAAAAATGAAGCCAATTCGCGCCTATGGACAGTGTCAAAAATCATAAATTTACATGACATCTATAATACTTTATCAACAATATTGTACTTACTCAATTCCTTTACTGTCTCATTAATATTGAAGAATCGACTTTCATTGAACTTTGCACTGCCGTAGCAAGTTTCCCACTTGTCGTCGATCTCGAACGTGCCTCTGTCGAATCCGTTTTTGACAATTTCTTTTGCGTAACCCAAAACGGAAGATGTGTTGACATCATACTTGTACCTAGCCCAAGTTGACCAAATCGGGTATTTCACTACGTAAGGATCGGGTATGGAAGTGGGTGAACCGAGGAAATCTTTAATGGCGTTTTCGTGGGCTTTTCGGGGATCGCTAAATTTGCAAACTCGGAATTGCATGAAATTCCTATTTTTTCTATAAGGGGCAACGACCTTAGCGGCGAAACACATTTTTCCCGGTCTGGGGCCATTGATGTCTACGAACAAGGCCACTGAATCGTTAATGTGTATGTAAAAACCGTCTGAGTTGAAGAAATATGACTCGACCACCTAAAAAAAATTATATTAATTCAAAATAAATTATAACGATAAGAAAAATGAATACGTCATATCTCCTGAGCTTTTATTTTATATGTCAAAGATTCGTCGACACTGAAAAAATGCGATTTTCGTGATGTAAATTAATAAAGCCATGTTTCTTAAATCATACGAACGACATTTTACAAATAAATCAAACTCGACGTTAAACGTCAGGTTAAAATGTTGGCTTCTTAAAACCTTAAAGCGTTAAAGTGTGTACGTAGTAGAAAAGCGTAATTCCAAATACAGCGGAAAATATTGATTACAAAACTTGAGTGACAAAAATGAATTGAATAATATTTTCAACTTCATAGCTTATAAATTATGACAATCTATACTCACTGCTTGGCTGTGTGATTCTTTTGTCACGTATTCTCTGTCTGTCCAGTTTAGTTTATTCAGAGGCCATTCCTGTAAGCCTACTTCGGCGCCACCGAACCAAGAACTGTTATCGAACTCGACGCAAAATTGCAATACATCATTCATCGACTCACTGATTTGTTCGAAATGCTTACACTCCGGTTTTTCTGATTCCGTAAAATAACGTAAGTAGTCTGCATTGTTAACTGTTTTTAGGGTGCAAACATTTGGTTCTTTATCGATGCAATCTTCATAGAAGCTTAGCTTCAGATTCTTCGATGATGTCTTTGCTGTGAATTATTATTACAAATTTAACGATAAAACATGTTTTACTCGTTTCACTAAAAATGTGCGATGTTTTAAAAAATTTCAACAATATTTTTGAAAAAGTAAATGTTCAGAATTTAAAAGCATAATAATGTAACAAACGAAATTACTTCCATATTCCGCTTCTAGTTGCTTTTCATCTTCAGAGTATAAAACGATGAAGTCTGATGCCAAAGACGCCGATGTTAACGTCAATGCAATAACACATAATGCTAGAAAAAAACACTCATGTTTAGTAAATATGACTAATGTCATATTATTTTTAAATATATCCTATTTAATGTTGTCGGTGCTGGATTTTCCACAACTGTACAAAATTATACTTTATATTTTAGTTCCTACTTCAATAACACTTGTCCACTAATCTACCGTCCGTTGAGTAAGTTAATAATCTATGTATCATATCAACAAAAATGACTCCGCACGAAAAACTCTCACGCCTCATTGATAATATGTCTAATTTTAATAGTTTTTTTTTATTTATTTGAAAGCTGAGAACTATCTTTAGATCAGATCAAAGCCTGAATTTTAATTTTAACCTGATTAATGTTTGAAAACTACATTTGAAAAATAACAAATATCATACATTATTCAAATGCATATTCTAAGTTCTATAATTATAATTTTAAAAGTCGGGTTCTGATCCAACCTGAAAAATGTTTTCTCCTTTTAAATAAAAAAACAAATTAATAAACTCCAAATATTCTACAGATTACAGGTTAAAAGAGTTTTTTTTGTAAAACATGTTTTTGTACTAAAAACGTACCCGTTTCGACGCCCCCCTCCTTAACGTATCATAGATAATTTAATATGACAATAATATTGCTTAATTTTAAATTCAGTGACAGTTATTTTAGGAAAAAAATTAATTTTATACACTAATTATAATACCGTAACATAATATATTAATATGGTTAGGTTAGCTAAGTTCTACTACAATATTATATTAATTATCTTATTATTATTTTTAATTTAATCAAAATATATATGTAAAAATACTTGTTATAAACAAAGTATAGTGTACAAAATAACAAATTTATCACCAAATAAGATTTTATGAATATTATGTTTTACTCTGTAGACTTGCTTACTTATACGTTTTATCATGTTATATTTTACTTTACATTCTTAGTATAAACATGAAAGTAAATTATTTAAATATAATTTACATAATAATATTTTATAAAATATATTTTTAGTTAAAAAAAAAATAACGATTAAAAATGTAAACACTAGCTAAAAATTTTACTTTGAAAACTATTGAATTTTTCATAATTATATTCGATCTTTGATATTTAATAAAAATAAAGAAATACATAAACAATATAAGTATAGGTAATATAAAATTACATCTTAATGAATCTAAGTTTGTAACTATTAATTTTGTACATCGCATAATTACCTAAGATGTTAGCCATTTTAATTTTTCCGTTAAAATTCTGACGATACATGCGTGATGAGAGTCGGCATATCAATGGCTATAGCTTTTTGGATATCATCGTTGTAGTATAAATATGACTCGAATCCGATAAGACCGATGAGTTTTGAGGTGAATGCTATATCGCAATGTATCATGATAATGACTAGAACAAATGAAATTGAAGTGTTTTGTTTGCATAAGTAAACTATAATCTTTATTTGGACAGTACATAATTTAATGTGTACGATTGTCAGGAAAAAACAATTTTTTTTTTTAATACATAATCGATTACAAGTCGGGTTTTTTGCAATTTTTTAATAGGTATATTGTGTTAGATAATAGCTGATCAAGATTTTAGATCTATTTTTTTATGAATTACCTGTTCCCATAATGTTCCTTTTTTTATTCTTTTATAGTAAATAGGTTGTGTTATGTTTGACGTAAAAGCATTAATCAGTTAATAGCTACTTTTTACTTATATTCAACGGTACTTCATATTAAATTTTATTTTAAGAAATGTTACACATCTTTATTGAGCAATATTACGGCATTGGCCACGATAAGGGTGGGGTTGATATTATATTAGTATATTACCTATACCCTGATGGGGTTTTGATTTTTTTACTATTATACAACTCAGAATTATTAATATTTGATTCTTTAAACAATTTAATATCAATTTTCTAAAAAATGTAATAACACTTAGGCTTTATTTAAATAAATAATCGCTCACAAAATTATTCACTCTTTTCATTTCTTACATAAAATTAAAGGTAATATTTTATTTCAAATCAATGAAAAATATCAAAACACAATATACAGGATGTCATGAAAAAACCTGTCGTAAACGTATGAAAAATATATAATTTATAAATAATTTCAGAGTAACTTATGTCTGAAAATTCCAAAAATAATATTCAAAAAATATATTACGTTTTAAATGAATCAGAAAAAAAAATATATTTAACAATTGTAAAAAAAACCCATTTAACTTAAATAAAGGTTTTTATAATTAATTTTTTTCTAAAAATTGGTTATTTTTTATTTTTTCAAAAAATGTTTAATACAATTTAAAATTTGCTGTATTAAAAAATACAAAAAACTTATTTCATTTCATGACAGTTCATTATGTTACTTAGCTATGTCTTGTATATTGCTAACATTGATTAGCTTAATTTTCGATTTATTATTCTTTCAATAATTTAAACATTTTCAGTAATTTGCTTGTTTGCCATATTATCATAGATTTATTCAGTATAATTGGAGTGTCAAGTGCGGCTCTTTAGTAATCATACATTGATGACGACTTTCGACGGTTTTATGAACGTCATTTAATTTTCTATTTATTTTATTTATCATAATATTATTATCTTTATTCAGTTGGATTACTGACTTTTATTGCTTCATTTTAATTATATTGTTCCTGTAAATGATTTCCATCGCGTTTACCAGTTTACATCCAGTATCCATTTATTGTATGGTTTCTGATATTTACCAACGAATAAAACAATTTAATGCTAATCAAATAGGTATTGTAGTTTTATAAATATATATTTTTAATGTTCTTAATTAATTATAATTTTGAAATTCTTATTATTCACTGGGAACCACCAATTATTTAGATAACATATTATAATAAACATTTTTTTTTCCAAACTAATCGAAAACGACGAAACAGGAGATACCGCAGAGTATTAAGGTAACATAAATAATCAAATTACTTAAAACTAATTTATAATTTAAAAAATTGAGCGTTGCAAAAGTACGCGAGGATAAAATGAAACTTCTTTACACATCATGACATAAAAAGAAAGATTATCGCCCATCATGGTCAATTAATATTGAGTTTGTATTAGAGAAATTTGAAACAAATTTTTTATTAATATATAAATAAGACAAACGGATTATTATTTATTGCCATTGAAACATTATTAGACAGGTAAGTATAGAGAGTAAGATTTTTGGTCTTAACGGCTAAGCCCATGAATCCGATTTACGATGCAGTGCCTAAAGAAGTTTCACTTCAAAAATATAATTCTGAAACACACAAAATCTCGAAATAGGCTTAGGGCCACAAATTTTAAGAACTGGGACGTCTGGACATAAAGTAGTAGTCAATATTATAATATAACCACACCTAAAATAATCTCGTCTCGAGGTAAAATGAATGACTGCATGTCGGCAACCACGGTAACTAGTGAAAAAAATAAAAAATAAATGGGAATCTGGCCACTAGGTTAAGGTTGCCAATAGTAATTTGTCCTGGTTTTGCAGGGACTGTAAGGGTTTGAACAATACATTATAGATGTAAGACCTCCCATTGTCTTAATTAAATATTTCGGGATGGCTGACCGTCCCGGACAAAAAATTTAAAAGTGAAAATAACACATTTTAGTAAAATATTAGTATATAGTCAAAAACCTAATAAATGACAAAATAATCGAGTTGATTACTTGGTTGAATGACGGACTCTATTTTGCAATTATTTTCACTGCTGGTGACAATAATTGTTTGTCTCTTATGTTAATCATATTCAGTTGACAAAACAGGAATTAAAAAATAAGAGTGGAATTCCAGAATATTTTTTATGAGAGTCTGATGTTAAAAATTTGACTAAGTTCGATATTTATGCCCAAAATAACGTTTTCTCATCAAATGATTTCCTTATTTTGTTGAAATTATAAAACGAATAAAGATAGGCACTTTAGAATTTCACCAAATATTTATAAAAGCATCTTTTATAGATATATAGTATAATATTTTGATTATTTATAGATGCTTGACGTTTTCGATTTTTTTAAGGTTTTTTTTCGATACATATGGATACAAATTGGACATATACTGGAGAGTACTGGACTTATCTATTTGCTATTATTTTCTTGACCTGAATTTGATCCACTTGGTTATTTCTCTGTTGACAGATGAACAAAATAACATCGGCACGAAGCATTTTCGACGGTTACTAGGCACAGATATTATTCGATTGTAGTTTCACTCGTAGTAAGTATATTCCGTTTTGAAAAATTTTTGGTTTTCAAAAACTAGTCAATTAATTTTAGTTCCGAAGATATGTTATTAAAAATTACCAAATATCATAGAACTTCTCTTTCTTGTCAATAAGAATTTAAAAATGTGCAGTTCGCGTAACAGAAGTTGCAGTACGGGTACCTATCACCACTTCACTTATCTGTTCTCGACTGTCTATTAATAACAATAAATAATAATAAATAATATAATATTTGCTATTAATACGTCACTATACAAATATTTTGTAACTCAATATCAATTTGAATATACGTATTATCGGTTAGAAATACTATTCAACATCCTTTAACTTTCATACTTTTGAAAATCATAAGACCCGATTGAGAAAGTGAGTAAGCTCCTACTGATAAACGAACTATTCCGTGTATTTCAACTGATAGTTATTGGTTGTAATAACCCTCAATTATTATAATAATTACTAAGCTCCAACATCTGGATTTCGAATAATTATTGTCAATCGATTAAAAATCTTGATATTTTTTTATTTTTTTCCTTTACCCGATTCGTAAGCGTTTGCGCAATTTCCACCAGTTTATTCAATCGATTTCTGTTCTCTTTTCTGAATCCTCTATGCTTGCTGATTCATGAATCCTTTATTAAATAATTCTTCCACCCATGATCCATCTCTGTATCGAACTTCCTGTGCCTTATTATGACTGGCTTATTGGTTAAGATTTTGATTTATTATCACACTAGCTGATCCCGTGCACTTATTTGCCAGTTAAAAACAATAACTTTACATGAAACTCGCTTGTGATCTTGGGAGCAGTATATTATGTAATGAATAATATGTTTTATTTTTTTAACTTGATTGAATACACATCGGTGACCTGCTATAAGCGCAACTCAGCCACCTCGATACTCAATGTGCGAACATTTGATTTAGTACATGATTCGATTAACCAATGGCCACCAATATACAAAAAATATACTAATTTCAGCTGATTATTTCTCCTATAACCAATAGCAAAAATGTATAAACAAAAATTCCGTTTGTAGAACTCCAGGTTGGACCTACTAAGTGCTCAGTTATAAATTTAAATCATCTAGTTAACCACTCACACACACACAGAAAGTGTCATCAAAATCGGTCCAGCCATTTAGGCAAACATAACATACATACAGACAGACAGGAATACATTAAGAGGACGTCACACCCGCGTGTGTTGTCTCCGTCTTACAAATGTACAACATAGCAAAAACTGTTTTGCGAGCGACAACTTTTAACTTTCTGTGTTTGTAGTAGTAGCTTCAAAATTCCTGAAGATATAGAGTAAAAAATTATCCATGCAACAGCGTGCCTCTATTTTAGATAACATAAACACAATACAAGTTATTTGCTTCTAAACATTTTAATTAATTTTTTTATTTGCTTATAAAAAAATGATTGGATAGTGTAATTAAAAAAAAAGGCAAGATGTTGCACAGATAGAATTCTTCTTCACGTGTTGTGAAAATTTGATAGTTCTACAACAGATATGGTGCGAGAAAAGTTGTCACGCGGAAAACTGTTTTTGCTATGTTGTACATATTTTGTAAGACGGGGACAACACACGTGGGTGTGACATCTTCTTAATTTATAATTATAATGTATAGATTATTGCATTAAAATAAATAACGGGTTGTATTGATAATGTGAATGCATAAATATAAGAAAACTTCACATTTCGTGGTTAAGAATATAATATTCAAACTGTTGTATTCTTTCTTCTTCTCGGAAGTTACTGGGCCACTGGGATCATCCCGTCACCCAACCAATCTTCCAATTATCTATGACAAATACTCTCGCATTCCAGTCTCTACTTCTATTATACACTTTCCTCGCCATGTCTACCCATCTTAAACGACGAAATCTAAGAGGACTTTTTTCTTCAGGACTCTCTGACGTCCGACGTGATCAGCCCACTGTTATATTTAAACTGTTTATATTATTTAAATTAAACTAAACGCCTAGATATTAAATAAATAAAAAAATAATACATTTACATAATATATATTTTAAGAAAAAAAACCTAGTATTATGATCGTATGATCGTATCTCGTACTTGTATGAGTATAATTTGATTTATTATTAATTTAATAACAATGATAATATAGGATAGGTAGTTAAAGTGTAAAAGTGAGAGAGAGAACGCGGCTCTGGTAAGGCTCTTCTAGAGATTATGATTTCTAAAATGTAAATCCTATAATCTTTATTATATGTATGATAATATGCTAATCATAATGATGTAATATGTATGCATTGAATTATACGATTATACGATTTATTCCATCCACCATAATATAATATTACCTAATTGCTTATACTAAATACCATGTTGAAGTGTTTTGATTCCATAACTTATTATTGATTCATATTTACATTACAAATCATATTATTATGTTGCGTTTCATTGTTATTTAACACAATTACAGTCTCGTATTATTTAAAATTAATTGTGCAATGAATGCATCGTTAAATATTTCAACCAAAAACAGAATAATATAATGAAAATAATGATACTATTAATTGATAGTTATATATTGAAATTACACTAAATAAAGTATCAAATCGTACCTCATCATTAGTGTACAAATAATTTATTCATAGATAACTTTTTATTCTTCGTAATTCAAACTGTTGGCAATATTTTTTTGAAATTTCTAACAATTATTAGATAAACATAGAATATAATATTATATGTCACACTTACCTTATTTATTTATTTTTTAATCTACAAGTCTTTAAGCGCTATACAAACTAAGAATTAATTGTTCAATATTTCAGTTTTATATTTCATTATAAATTGTAAACACAGACAATATTATGTGGCAATTAAGAATTTATGACTTTAAAATAAATATAAAAACTAACTGTTATATTTTAGACATTTGATTCATTTTAATCGGAGAAACGTATTGTTAATATTTAGAAATGTTCAAGAGACTTTTAAATCTTATTTTAATACAATTTTGATTTAGCAACTTTAAATAGCATTTCCTTGTCGTCTCACGTACTTTTGTTTACTTCTTTATTTCTTTACTTGCTGGTATTTTTACCATAGTTCCATCCGAAATTAAACAAGCAACTGGTATTCATTCAAATGCACATTTTTACATAGAAAATATTTAATATTATCAGTATAAGCCTTGATCAACATTTTTTTTTTAGAACCAAATCGGTTGAATCAATATACCACAAGGACACACATACTAATGTATTATTTTATATACCCATACTAATTTTAATTTTCAGAACAACAATTAATACAATCATTCAACATTTTACTCGGCACGCATAAATTTCAACGTCTTCATAATCATTTGTCAATATTATACCAATATGTAAATGCCATGAACTTTGTAGTACATTTTGACAGTGTACACAGCGAACGCTTGTACTTTATATGCCCATTTTTTATTATTATTATGAGTTAACGATATTTGCTTGCATATTTTTCTATTATTTTATTGTACTTGCCTAATGTAAAAACCATTTCGAGTGACTTGTTTAACCACATTGACGTGTTTAATAGCACTATATTGAACAAAACTTCATTTTTTTAATGTCAGTTATGTTTATTAGTTCAATATTTTATTCTGTTTCTCAATTTTATAATAGACCGTTTTGGGTACCTATATAGCGACGTCGTAGAAAATATAATTTATTATATCTGCATCCAGCATACCTGGCTAAAGATAATGTATAAAGAAATAGCACGTAACCTTACACAAGCAGTAAGATATATTTTAATTTTTCTTAACGACATTAAGCTAAAAACATATGTATTTTTTAAATTAAAAATAGGAATATACCCCATAATTACACCTTTTCTTTATCTTTAATCCGACCATCAAGCAATTCCTTTTATATTTTATTATCATATATTCGCAATTATTAAGTGTATTGTAATTAGTACCACCAAACAGTTTGTCATCAATAAGTAAATGACAATATTACCATCTGTGGAATATTTTTTTGATAGGTAGATACTTCAATTTTACGGAGTATTAGATATATGACATTCATATCAAACGCAAATCCCGTTTAATCTACATTATACGATAACTATCAAAGTTACCAACGATCGACGATATAGAATTAATTATAAAACCGAGAAAATAATTTAAGTTAAATATTATAACGAAATTATAAAATAAGTATTAGTCACAGAACGAATTTTTTGATTGAAGCACTGTAGGTCCCCGAAATTTTCTCCATTATTCGGAGGTGTCAGCTGTTCATCGAGTTCAGATTATACAAAGTTTATAGTTGGTTCCCAAGAAAACTTTCACTGTTACGAGGTGTCCATTAGGGGAGATTTCACAGTATTTAGCTCCAATTCTTGTTAAATAGTCGTAATAATAAATTATCATTTACAAATTATAAACTAAAATATAATGTATTTACAATAATCGACATTTTATTATAATGATTTGTTTTCTCCGTTTTACAAACGCGCATCATGATATATTTTACATTCACAATACTACTTTTTACTCTGTAGTTTCTAAAGTTAGAGTTTATTTACCTCTTATACATTTACAGGCATAAATATTACATGGCACCCGGGAGGATTTTATTGATATTATTATTTTTGGGTGAGTTATGATCATTTTTAAGCTGTTCATTATGCCTGTGTTGAGTCTATATATATTTAGTATATTATACATTATACATTATGCATGTATATATATAGTACACCGACATCTGAATATATGAAAAATAAATGTGTATCATACCTAACTCGATGCAAGAAATCGACGTTAGAAAATAACTTTTTTAAATGAGCAGGAGATAAGGTAATTTGATTTAAGGAGTAAATAAAAATGGTCCTAAAATTAATTTCTAAATGCCACATAATATATTTTACAATGTCCTCGTGCCAAATATTGTAGACAGAACATACTTCAACTATATAGACGTAAGTGCCGGATGCAATTAGGCATGTTTGATTAAACTATGAGTGTAATACTTCTAATCCATCTGTCGCTCATTCAGAACTATACATAAGACTTAAGTACTAATGAAAGAATTATCTGAAGATAAGAATAAGAATAAATCTAAAAAAATAATTGTTGTCTTTGCGGGATTGTAAATCATCCTGTATTTTTCATCTGTCTGTTAAACAATTATATCTCTCATTTTCATCGAACTTTGTCAATAACAATTTAGTATTTTTTACTATTATCAGGCAAAAACAATACAAATTATTGTTTTTGTTGTAGTTATATTATGTTAGTTATGACTTATAACAAAACGTATTAACAATTAAGTATCATGATTTTTAATCCAACAGTTCACATGTTCACTGTAAATATTACTCCACTGAATCGGTTATTTAATAAGTTAATACATTTTATACATTATAATAGTAACCGATTGATACTCATAATAATAAGAGTACCTAGATAATATGCATGAGACCAGCCTGCACTTATCTGTGCTTGCGTTACACGGAACTAAAGCAGCCACTTTCATGTATGGATCATGAACTCAAGCTTGACAACAACATGATGTATCGATAACTAATTATTTAGCTAACTTCTCAGAATGTGATATTGGTTAATATAAAAACAACAATGAATGGACTTTGGAAAGAATGCACGATCTTTTTTACCTATTAGTGGGCCTAGTCTTAAAAAATTTTATTTTTTGAAACTCAATAGGTCAGAACCAATGAAAAGTATCTTAAGCTAATAATGGATTCACTAGGAGCCGGTAAACCTATTACAATTTCTGTAAATCACAAATTAAACGATACAATTAGGTGCTAGAACCGTATCGAAAAGAATCAGCACTTTAACCAGCAACCTTTGAAAATACTTAAACTATTATTTAAAATATAAACATTTTAGAATCTGAAACTGGGAACCTATATATTTTGAGAGTTTTCCTAGCTATTAATCACGTTCACCAAATTCATTTGTAATTTATTTTAATCTCGTATACACTATAGCGGAAATATTGATTAACAACAGTAACAAACATTTTTTATTTTAATGAACTGCAATTTTCGTTTTTTTCCTAAGAACCAAAAAATGAAAACTTTGTATGAAAGGTTGGATGATTTTAAAATAATTAGAATAACAATTTTAAAAAAATAACTGTATTTAATTTTTCCATACAGATAAATAAAATTTATAAAATTTCATTCGGAAATCACATTACATTAAATTCATTGGGACGTATGGTGAAAAGCCTTCACTCTGGTAAACCACGGAAGAACATCAAGCTTGGCAGGATAATTGCGTAACCACTTTCTACCCATAATCAGATGTGAATTGGGATGATTTTCATCTCTCCACATCCCAGAAGGCAAATAGACATCTCGGGACTTAGCACCTTGGACAATCACTGGAGCAACGAGAATATTTTCACCCAAGAGATATTCTATAAAGTGCGCGATTAAAAATAAATAATTCAATTGCAATATGAAAATAGTTACTTAAAACTTAATTCTATTAACTTACCGTCAGCAATTGTTTGTGCAATTGGATCTGTGGGGTCGATCCACCAGACTGGAGGATTCAATGGACTACCAATACCTACACTGCTTCTCATCAGCTCGATAATGGTGTCTGTATAATTAGCTCGGAGATTCATTAAATTTCTGCATATATCGACCGTCTATAAATGTAAGAAGTTATTAAACAAATTTAGCAATTAAATTTGATTGATGGCTGTTTTCATCTACACATAAACTAGTCAAACATAGTTAGGTACCTGTTGGTCGAAATCCCAAGGTGTGTACGAAAACTGTACGACTGGCATGAATACATTTGCTTGCATCCATCTAATGTACATCTCTTTGGACGGCGGCGCATTGTAGTAACCGTTTCCACCGATCATATCAGGCAATACGAATGGATATCCGATCATATTCAATTGTATCAGAGCTGTTATCAAAGTGGGTAGTCCGAGTTTGTAATCCCAGCGAGACTCGCGGTCGATCATTCTTAAAAGACCACCAAATTCTTGACTTCTTCTGGATACTCTGTACTCAATTCCATGACCGAAAGACACAAGGGTTTTAATATACGCGTTTACGATGTTATCAGGGTAGTAAGTCAGATCGTTATCGTGAAATTCAGGGAGTTGCGGGCTCCTGTATAAAAAAGAAAAAATTATGCTTTTTATTAGTATTATTAATTAACCCGTGGCAACATAGGTCATTGGGTGGTTATTTTTAGTAGGTTTTTTACTGTGGGGGAGGGTAGGTTAGTTAGTACACGTGTGTATACGTGTAGGAAGCATTTGTCACTAGAAACTGGTGGTAACCCATCCGAAAACTAGTGGCACCGGCTGATGCTTGAGTTCAGACCATGTTATTGTGACTGAAGCTGACCACCGTGCTAAATAAACCCACCAAGTATAATACTATGTGGTAGGTTTATATTATACATGTGTTTAATAAATAATTAGGTATGTCAAAATAAAAAGCTCAAACTAAAATGCCTATGGTACTTTTTAAATAATATTTAGTTTTACAGTTTTCACACTTGACTACTTAAAAATTACATTTGAAAATTTTTAACACAAACATACCAACTGGTTTCTCCTGCATCAAACTTAAATGTATCGATACCAGTTTTTGCGAGTAAATCACGAAGAGCATTAGACCACCAAGTTGCTGCTTCGGGATTTGTAAAGTCTATGTAAGAGCCATTGCCATTCCACCACGTAGAATTCACTGTGTCTGATGCACTTTTCACAAAGTATCCCTTCTGTTTTGCCACCTCGTGAGTAGGACATTCCAAATTTATGAATGGATGTGTCCACAAAGATGTCTTGAAACCTTTTGATTCTATAAAATAATTATAACGCGACACAGTTAGGTACAGAGATATTCATCAGATGAGTAAGTACAATATGGATATGTTCTTCGAGAGAATATAGTCTAACAAATATATTATTTTCTCAAGTTTAAAAATACCATATGACCTATGTGGTTAATTTTTATTACAGTTCAATGATAATTAATAAGCAAAATTACAACCGAACTATGTTAGCGATCGCAGTATGCTTAAAAATATTAACAGATTAATTTATTTAAAAATTGTATACCTACTTCGTAATCAAAAATATAAAATTCCTTATTTCACATACGTCGACAAATAGTAAAAGTGAAATTTACTGCAGAACTGTGCGACAAGTCAATATTTTAAAGCATCATATTTAATAATTTATATTTAAAAAAAATAGAAGTACATATATTATATTTGTATGACCTTGGTTTTCATGGAGTATTTTTGTGATTATCTGAATGCATATTTTGACTTTTCGAACTATAATTTCCGAGCACTAATAATATTATTATAACGAGCCGTTTTCTACATACTCAAGTCTTTGACGAGCTCCGATATGTTTGAGAACCTTGAGGTATTGAATTCTGCACTGCCGTAGCAAGTCTCCCAGTTGTCATCGATTTCGACTGTACCTCTAGGGAATCCGTGATCGACGATTTCTTGAGCAAACTCTCGGACAGACGACGTGTTGACGTTGACTTTATACCTCGCCCATGTAGACCAAATTGGATACTTTACAACGTATGGATCAGGTATTTGCGAAGGCATGCCGAGGAAATCTTTAATAGCTCTTTCGTGTGCTACTCGAGCGTTTTGGTAACTGCAAATTTGGTATAGCATCGCATTTCTTGTTTTTTTATATGGAGCAGTGACTTTGGATGTAAAACACATCTGACCCAGTTGCTGACTGTTTATATCTACGAAAAGGGGAACCGACTCGTCGATATGGATGGAAAATCCGTCAGAGTTGAAGAAATAAGACTCGATGACCTAAAACAACAGAAAAAAAACAATTACAGGTACCTTTTTTTGTGGTAATAAATATAATGTAATAACAACTTCGAACAAAAATTAAATTATAAAATATGAAACGTGTTAAATAGGAGCAATAAAAATATTACAATATTGAATATACTATTTGGTTTAAAACAATACAAAATACATAATTATTATAATCAGTGGATCTTGTGGTTCGGAAAAATATTATCGTCGAATTCTGCAGCAAAACTCCTTCACTTAAGTATTCAAAAATTAAAACTTACTGCTTGGTCGCCCGATGATTTGGTTACGTATGGATTATTCGTCCAATTAAGATTATTCAATGGCCAATACTGATAGGTAGTTTCGGCCCCACCGTACCAAGAACTGTCTCCCATATCAATACAAAATTGCAAGATATCATTTTTCGATTGAGCTACTTGCTCGTAGTTCTGACATTCTCGCTTCTCTGATCGTGAAAAGTAACGCAAATAGTTGTCATGGCCTTTTGTTTTTGGTATACATACACCCAGATTTTTATCAATACAATCTTCAGTGATGTTAAGGTGAAGGATCTTTTCAGCATTTATTTCTAAAATGATTAAATATATTTTATGTAATAATTAGTAATCAGCCACTTTAATTTAATCACACGAAATAATATATTGTTATTATTAATTGTTATTTATAATATAATTTAGTAATTACTTCCATCTGCCACTTGCAAATTGTTTTCATCGTCGGAAAATAAAACAATATGCTTCGACGCCAAACACACTGACGAAAATGTCAGTGCCATCAAATAGAAAACTGTAAATTATGAAATTAATTATTATAATCATATTTAAATATATAATTATAAACTCAAAGTATGAGGATCATAATTACAGTATTAATGTTGCAAAATGTGTATTTAAATATGACCACCTGGTACCTAGTAAGGACCTAATACAATTATAAGCGGAACTTCCATTTGTTAAAAAAATGCTAAACCAAATATTGAGAATTACTGAATCTCAATATTTATATTATATTAGGTAATTAATACATTTCTGTGATAATTAAAAAAATATATACTTAAAATGTATTATTTAAAACCACTTTTAGTGAATTTAAATATTATTTTAAAAAAAAAATTGTTGATAATAAATTCAACAAATTCCTTTTATAAAGCGTTACTATTGGGTGGCTTTTTTTTCACGCGTTGCATGCCAAATTAATGTACATGACTTGTATCCACAGACACGCTTATTGTAAATTTAAATTACAGATTGCTTGTTTTTAAATAAAGTTAAAAAAATATATATATTATTTAATTATTTAATAAGTGTTATAGGTACCTAATATATTGCACAATCAGAATTACTATAATGAATTCATCTATTGTTTTCTAAACAGCATATTTACCTGTCTGGAGGTTTTAGTTTTGTAATTATTTTCTTTTCGCTTAGGTAGAAATAAACGCGTTGTACTATTTGTCAAAAATCATTCTAGTAATTAACTATTGCATGCAAATAATTCATTTTGAAATATTATTAACTATGCTGAGAAGCAATTTCCAATTTTCAAATTATAAAATGTTGAAAGTAGCATTTGAAATTTAATAAAATAAAACGTTATTGTTTAGATTTAATAGAAAATAAAAATTAATATCAGTAAAAATACCATAATATTGCATGTCAAATTCTAGGAGTATCCTTTGGCAGTTAAATCAAAATATTGAATATTATATAGAAATTTACACACATATTATAAGAGACTGTTAAGCAATAGGCAATAGGACTACCAAGTATGAGCAAAATAATCAGAACGGTCCCACATGTTGTATTCTAAAGCTCGAAGTTTATAAAAACAAAATTCAATGAAATTTTAAAATGAAATAATTGTATAAGTACACAATGTTCATAATTATTAAGGGACTTTTAAACACTATTTAACTAAGAATATTAAGTTTAATATAATATACTATATAGAAATAATAGTTAAAATGGTCTCACGATGTGTAACCTAAAGATCAAAGTTTATAAAATCAAAATTCAATGAAATTTTAAGTTCAGTAAAATTAAGCAGTTATATAAATAAACACCATGCACAATTATTCATTGGGACTTACGAAGCCCAACAATTAATTATTAAAAAATATAGTTTTTATAAAATATAATATAATTACCCAATAAATTAGTCATATTTTTCCGTTTTAGTTGAAATGTAACGTACATAATGCCAGTGCTGACGAAGCAAAGAATATTGTGCTTACTGTAAGTGAGTAGCATTATATTTTATAGTTTAAGTTTATTTGTTATAAATTGGTGATTTTGATAAACACTAATAAATAACCTACTTCATATCGCACGTCATATTATTATATTTTTTATTCAATTATTTTAATGTTGAAGTATTTTGTTTTGCTTATGTAAATAATATATAATTGAAATTCTAATTAAAATAAACAAAAAAGTCATTATTTACATTATTGCATAATATCAATTATTTAAATAATTCGCTCTATTGAAATATAACATACCTATAAAATGAAAAAAAATCACACAGTATGTAATGACAAGGCACTCTTTTTACTTACACTTCGAAAAGTAAGTTTTATACCACTCCATAGTGTTTGTTATAACTATTATTTATTATTTTTTATTATTTGAGACATGATAAGCTATCATAATGAACGGTTTGTAATTCAATACTGTTGACCATATGGTTTTATTCCAAATGATATTATGTATTCGTATAGTTTTATACGATATTCAAACATTTTGATGTATCGACTGTTAAGTCAAGTGATGCTACTTGATATAAAGAAAAAGAAAATAATTTCAGCTATTGATCGGAATATAATCGAATCATGATGAAATGTTTAATAATCACAGCTAAAATATTACAAGTTATCATTACAAAATACGTCGTAAATATTTGCAGATATCAAAATATGGAAATTTCATTTTTGGTAATCACACTGATAACATCATTTCGCTAAACATTTTAGAATTGTCAGAAATGGCATTAATAACAATCTACCAAACTCGTGACATCGAAAATATGTTTTTTTAAATATACCATAAGACGTCTTTTTTTGTTTATTCCGAAATCCCAAATTATTTTAATATTCATCCATAAACGTTAAAAAAAAACCATACACCAGGTATAATAAAATATGTTATTATGTAACATAAGAAAAAATATATTAAATAATAAAAAAATCTTTTGAAGTATTTAATTTGAATTCAATATCGATTATAATAATTAATGTATTATGAACACCTTAATCGAATACCTAGGTAAATTATGTTTTATGTAACACAAAATAAAAAAAGTTTATTTTTATCGGTTCATTGTACAATAATATCACAAATTTCACTTGTACCAGTTTGTAATTATTTTAATTTCAAAATAATGAATAGTATGGGAACTATTTACAGATAGATCTTACGATATTTTAAAATTAGTAGGTACTCTGCAAAGTATAACTTGTCATTTATCAGTTATGATATTTTAATGGTTCACCATTACGTCTTGATCAGGCACGAAATTGAAATTTAAGGGGATGGTGTGGTAAATAAAAAATTAAATTATAATCTTGAATTAAGCTTCATCACTCCCTCCCCCACGGGAAAAAAAATTATAAGCACCTATTTAAGAGCCTGGTCTTGATAATAATACTAACTAATAAAACGAATGACAGTTTACAATCAATATAGGATAGATATATTATGATAACCTATGTGAAATATTATAACTTAAAATTGTCTTGATTGAAAATAATATGCTAAATACGTCTTTCAAATACAGATATTGTTCTTGCATCTTAATTGGCATCGTCTAAAATCATAACATGTGTTTTTTAAATATTTTTTTTTGTTCTTAATGCATACAATAATTTACTATGAATGATGCAAATTTATGTTGGTATGATCCTTAATTATTTTAAATATGATTTTTCTTCTGATCATTGTTCAAAACTATTTCACTTATAATTTATCATCAATAATAAAACACAAATCTTTTAAAAATAAAACCCTTCCTCCTTTTTAATATGATCTCAGGAGTTTCTCATAAGATATTATATTTTAATAGCCTCGATAAGAATCAACTTTAGCCTGTGGAAATTATTAAAAGTAACGAATTATATTTATTTCTTCTTGTTCAACGTGACCTTGTATAGATTGGTTTCATAATAATATGTAATTACCAGAAAGTGCAGACTATATGTATAATATATAATTGAAGTTTTTGCAAAACCATTCGTCAAAATACCTAAATTTAGTCACTTAATATTGCATCAACAATTAAATTTAATACAAAAATAGTTTTAATATGAAATGAGTAAAAATGAATAAAAAAAAAAATCGTAGGTAGTAGGTATTCATGATTTTTAAAATATGATTTTAGTCATTTAGCACTATAGATGCTAAAAGTGACTTTTAAAGGCTGGCTAAGCGACATGGACACATGGTGTATGTTTAATGTGACCATAATTGTTTTCCTTTAAAGCGGGACACCAGTTAGTTTTAATAGGAAAATCATATAATTTCGCGTAAAATGACAACACTAGAAATATAGTGAAACACGGTGCGTTTTAATTTTAAAAAAAAACATTAATTTTTTAATAAAAAATGAAAACTGAAAACCTAGGCAATGTATTAACAGTAATGATAACAATAATAATGATGAATAATAATGATTTAATAATAGAGTAAATTATTCGGTTGGTTTCCTGTATTTTTCGGATCCGCAAAGTAACCGAACAAGGCGGTGGAACAACTAAGACAATAAATATTAGTAAATAATAATATATAATATGGGTAGTCCGTTTATTGGCGATTCTCGCAGACCACGACGTAGTGGCAGCGATAAGTGATAACTAGCTGCAGCTACAATTAGGTAATTTTCGTATCATTTTTACCCATTCACTATTGATGTTACACTTTCATAGTACATTTACGCCTGTATATACAGTGTGCGTATCTATATATATATATATAGTATAATATGTGTATATATTATATCTCCGCATAGTGATTTTAGGTTAAATACTTATCGCAGGTCACCTTTTCTCAAAGAGAGACATTTTTAGGTCATTTGGGGACAGCGGGACACAAAGCTGGAAAGCGGGACTTTTGGTCACGTTACGTATGACACAACACGATTTTTGTGGTACATCTGTTCGAGTATCGAGTGACTCTCGTAAAATGAGTACAAACAAACTCATAGAGTGGGTCCCACAATTTATGATTCTCGATTTCAATTTCCTTTACGGACAGACATGTTTTGACCGTGAAAATTTTCAGGAACGGATAGAGAAAATGACTTGTGACCATATTTATTTCAACTCATTTATTTAGTTAAGCAGCTGTTTGCGAACTACGCATCTTTGTGATTTAGAAATTCAAGATGCCGTGCTTTCTTATCGTGGGTAGTACATCTATGACTGCAGTGACACGTAAATAGCGTAACAAAATTTTATTTGACAAGATATTCTGCTTAGGGGGTCTCTCTGCTGCTGCTCTCAATGTTAGTTCAAAAGACCTTCAGTTTTGACAAAAATGAAGATAGTCTACGTTGTCTTATGTTTATTCTGAAAAAAAATTTTAACTCGACAGAAATTAGTCTATAGATCTTTTAAGACACTCAGTAAAAATTAAATCTCATATTATTATAAACTGTAGTTAAAAATTTGATAATATGAACTTTGTAAAATAATAATTAAAATTAAAACGGAAAGTGTCTTGTATGATCTACAGAAATTTTTTGATGCATCTAGATATTTTTCCAGAATCAAAATTAGACAAAATTCACGAACTTTAAAACTTGTCAAAACAGTATACTGTACTTATAAGTAATAGTTGTCTTAAAAATCGTATAGTGAATTGTATTATGTTACCTATCGAATTATAGACATGTGCATGCACTTACGAGAGTGACTTACTCAAACTAATAATTATTTACAACTAACACATAGATCCCGGGAGGTTAAAACTAGACTATAAATTGCCTAAATATAGCCTTTTAAATAATAGCTGTAACGACGAGGCCCCTTAAAGAAATATTTTCGTGAATTAAACCAAATTTGATTCAAATATAACTGTTATAATCTTCTAAAAGTATTTGTACTGCAGACAAATCAACAACAAATTTAAATTAGTATTACATTACGATCCAAACTTAATTTATATCGGAATGCTGCTGCTAATCTCTAATCGAAAAATGGTGAGGGAAAGGTATTGTCTGGGAACAGTCGATAGAAAGGGAGTGCATAACAAAAATAGGATATCGCTACGCTACTACTTTTTAATTAGGTTGACTAATTAGTAAACTTAATTAAAACCAAATTTGAGCAATTTGTTTTTTTTTTTGTTCAATGCCAATTACTCTAAATCATTTTATAGTTATCTAATTTAAATAACATATTGTGTTACAATCGAATTATTTAATAAACGCTTGCAGGTAGTCCTTCAATATTATTATAATGATGTTATGACATATTATTATCTTAATTATTACATTAAATAATAATTAACGAAATCAGTGCAATAAATAAATAAAAACATTTTAACATTATACTCGTATAGCCACTACAGACGAGTAAATAAATGTATATTATTTACTATAATATGGGAATGCACGTTGGCTTTCACGACCGGTATACAATATTGGTTTTAAAAAAACAGCCGCACAGGGCTGTGTTCACAATTTTTTCGCCCTGGGTTAACCATACTTTTACGCCCCCTCCCCTTCCCTCACCAAAACATAGATCTACTTTTTTGATTTTTCTTAACACATTCTTAGTTATAATAATTCTTTATGGTTATGTCATGGTTTGTCTATCTACAACAGTGGTTATGTTAAAATAATATTAATTATATTCCATTCTTCTATGCTAGCCGCACTTATCAGTTATCGTTGATTGACAAATTACACCACTAAATTATGGCCATATCATAGTACATATTCTTTCCTAAAAAAAAAAAATACAATACTACACCCAGCTACAGCGGTGCCCGGCCACCGCCCTAAATAGATCAATATTTGGCCGCCCGGGGCAAATTTCACATACAATAATAATACCACCAAGCGAGTAACTTGAGGTGGTTANCGAAAAAAAAAAAATACAGCCCTGCAGCCGCATAAAACAAATACAATAATAATACCACCAAGCGAGTAACTTGAGGTGGTTACCCACACAGAAAAAGTATATTGACGATAATATCGCTATATATCTAATAGATTTTTAAACCAAGTAACCGCTGCAACCTAATCGATGGGTAAAAAGTCTTAAGAATAAAGAATCAACATATAATATTTGTTAGAACAAAACAAGACATGGTGTCAAATAATTCCGTATTATACAAATAATAGACCGCATTGTCAATATTGCACTTGACATTGCCGATTCGTCTAAAGAAATCCCGACGTCCACTATTGCTGGCAGGTGGTCGTGAACCTGTTGAAATCAACGAATCGATTGTTATTCATTTTTATTAATTGAAATTCGTATTCAATAATGTGAAGAAAAAAGAACAGTTATCTTCGACATGTTCGACATTATACGTGAGATTATATAGAATAAATACATTTTATTGATGATAATATTATAATTGTTATTTAACATTTAAAAAAAAAAAACTTAAAACGTGCTAGATTAGATAAACTAAATGCTTCCCGTCAGCCAAGGACTCATAAGTCTCAATAAATAAAATTTGAGCAAGTAAGTAACCAATCTACCGCACACTAGTCACTAGGTATCGTGTAAACACCGTCATTGAGTAGGTCACTGCAGCTGCGACGGACGTGTTAAATTCTAAACAAACATTCGATTAACCACTATACAGGTATACCTATACGAAAAACGATTCTGAGCGGAAACCGTCTGTTAGCAAAATATCATAATATTACTTAGTATATTTGTATATACTGCTATTAAAGTTATTTTACCATAAGTATCACAATAATTACTATAATAATTGCATGTAATATACATATTATATGCCATACCATATATTATTATTGATATTAACTTTTTAGTAGTCAATACCAATTATTCTAGAACAGGTTTGTTGAATAAATTTTCATTAGCTTGATATTAGTCTAAATATTTCGAAAATGTCATTGCGTAAAAGAGTACACATAATACAAGTTTTGGGTCTCCGTGAATATTTTTGATTACAACAAAATAAACAAAAAACGTTACCTATCATTTATCAACCTATAGTTTTTCGTCTGAATACCAATTTCGACAATTTACAACTTTAAATTCCTATAAAAAATTATCTTGGCTTGAATATGATTAAGATTTTTGTGTTTCAATATCAACTATTAATGGAAAAGCTTGTTTTAAATGTTCAAACATAAGCTATACAAATTGAATAAGTTATGTTTAACAACAAATTAGTATTTATGGACATTTTCTTGATACTTACGAATTTTGCCAAAACTGGAAATTTAATTGCTTGTAAAAAATAAACTGTGACCTTGATATTTTTTATTTTAAAACTTAAGATGAAAATCGTATTTGATTTTCAAGGTTTTTTCCTCTGAGACAAATATGTTGTCCGACATAAATCGAAAAAAAATATAAATAATGTGGCACGATACCAGATATTTTTCATCTGTAAAATTAAGGAATCATAGATATGTTTTTGGGTATGATGCAGTGAAAAAATATCTAGAAGCATACTGCATTTCGTTAGAAACTTAATATGAATTATAAATAAGATATATACAGGTTAATTTTGAATATACATATATATGTTTTTTATAACATTTTTACGGTGACTACAAAGTGTCGGGGAAAAAAATAAGTTTAAAAAATAATGTATATTCAGCCCAAAAACATAATAGGTATGGCATGTTTAAAGTACTGAAAAAGAAAAAAAGAAAATATATCAAATACTATATAACATTATTATTGTCTAATCTATACCTACTGTAAAATATTCTAGAGCTAAAATATAACATATTGTTATTTATTGTAATTTGTTTGGGATGAATTAATGTGCTAGATAGTACTAAGTTCTAATGACAGTTAACTGCTATGTCACAACTTAATATCGGTACGTTTTTATTCTAAAATGGCACCTCAATACCTAACCTAAACCACCAGATAGCTAATTGTGATGAACTTAGATGAGGAGTCACTACACTATCTTAGAATTCAGTGTCAAGTATTTCGACAGTATGTGACGCGAATAACTAAGTTAATAGTTAAGCTGAAAATGTTGACTTTTTTTCTGTATCGAGTACATCCAATGAGAACCATTAGGGCCAGTCAGTGGGAAAGAGTATTTTAAGGTACTCCTTACAATCTATTTAAGGTTATCTCTTATTGTTTTTCACATTTTGTCATCTTTTGGGTTGATGGACTGTTATTTGTTCTTTACCTTTATTTTAACGCGCCTGCGAACTCAATCAATTTTCAATCAAAACGACTTTACTGACTGGCGAGAAAATGAAGGTACTTTTATTGGTCTGATTTTAAAAAAATTAAAGATTTCTGACTTTGTAAACAAATTTACTTAGCATCGGCTGGAGCATAAATTTCAAATAATTTTAAAAGATTAAATATAAAAAAAATTTTTAATTGATAAAATGTAGCAATCCAGCAAAGTAATCTTTTTATGCATTCAAACATATTTATATTTTTTAAATCGAACGTTTGAAAGTAGGTAGGTGGTAGGTACTTACATTTTTGTCGTCAGTATATTTTTATAGTAAATGTTTCTTACATAATATCATTATGTCTCCATATTTATCCACCTAATATTTAGGTTTAATTATTTTGATTAATTAATAACATTTAAAATAATAATTACTCGGCCTGCTAGATATGCGTGTGCCGAACCAGTCTCGTTTCGTCGCTTGCTACGGCAGTTCATCGGTAAGTAAAGTAAAATAATTTATAATATTACCTATTTAACATTTTATTTCAATAAACGTTAAATTTTACTCGGGAGAAGTAATTATTTTGCCTTACTTCTAAACCTTATCATTCACAATACGTTTGGTATTAATTGGTCGCTATCAACCGTATATCAGTGAAACACATTGTTTTAATAGTTACCGAAAAATACAGCACCACTAATAGTACAAGTTTAATCTATCAAAATTAGGTAACTTACCTAATCAAAAAAAGTAAAAATTAAAAATGATAGAGTAATTTTAAGACAGTCAATGTAACAATATTTAAAAAAACACAAATTTTATTTTTAGATTCAAAAAAAATATAAAATATGTATACAATTTGAACTAGGTAAAATAAACATTGTGAGAAATTCACTGGAACACATGGGGACTAGCTCTGACTCTTGTGAACCACGGGAGAACATCGAGCTTGGCAGGGTAGTTGCGCAACCACTTCCTGCCTTTAATGAGGTGTGAATTCGGATGGTTCTCATCTCTCCAAATTCCAGAAGGCAAGTAAACATCTCGAGAAGTGGCCCCTTCAATAATAACCGGAGCCACAAGGATATTTTCTCCCAAAAGATATTCTATACAAATCAAGTTCAAAAATAAATTATTTAATTGCTTCATAAATATATTTAGGTACTCAAAATTGAAATATATTTTCTAACCGTCATCAATTGTTTGGGCGACTGGATCAGTAGGGTCGATCCACCAGACTGGAGGATTCAATGGACTGCCTTTACTTACACAATTTCTCATTAGTTGGATAATGGTGTCCGTATAGTTAGCACGGAGATTCATTAAATGTCTGCATATATTTACTGTCTAAAAATAGTAAGTTAAAAATTAAATGGTGCATAACTTTGAGAATTCAATTGATTTAATGTTTTTTTTTTTCAATAGCAATACTTGCTATTGTTCAACTCTTGTCGTTACCTGTTGATCAAAATCCCAAGGTGTGTACGAAAACTGAACAACAGGCATAAATAGATTTGCTTGCAACCATCTAATATACATCTCTTTGGAAGGTGGTAAATCGAAGTTACCGTCTCCGCCGATCATGTCAGGTAGTACAAACGAATATCCGACCATATTCATTTGTATCAGAGATGTTATTAATGTGGGAAGTCCAAGTTGGTAATCCCACCGAGACTCACGATCAATCATTCTTATCAGACGGCCAAAGTGTTGACTTCTTCTAGATGGTCTGTACTCGACACCATTACCAAAGGTCTCAATTGTCCGGAGGTATGCATTCACGATATTCTCAGGGTAGTAAGTCAGATCATCATCGTAATATTCTGGGAGTTGCGGGGTCCTGTGTAAAAATAAAAATAAAATACTGTTAATTATGTATTGCTGAAGATAAGAAATTAATTATTAGTTGTATATTATTTTATAGAAACTTATTCTTTAACACTTCGATTCTATAGTTGTTTTTACGTACTGTGTGTATAAATAAAAAATACAAGTATAATATACATTTTTTTTTTAATTTTATAACTGAACCCAAGGCAACATAGGTCATTGGGCGACGGTTATTTTAAGTTGTTTTTTATTGCAAGAGGGGGCAAAGTTGGTTTGAACAAGTGTATATTTAATGATGCTTTGTCACTAAAAACCCAGGTGGTCACCCATTCGGAAACTATAGTGATATACTATAGAACACGTTTTGTGACTGAGAACAACCACCGAGCCACACCAGGCTATATTATACACTAGGTATACATAATAATTTATGTATAGTGTTTTATAGAAATGATGAATGCTTTGTAATTAACATGCTGAAACTCTGATCTAGCACGGTGTATGTCATATTTATGACTAATTGAATTAAGCAAAATATTTCAAATTAAAAGTCCTATGGCATGTTTTAAATAGTATGAGGTTTGTATTTTTCCTCGTAAATTAAAATTCAGAATTTTTACTTAAACATACCAAGTGGCTTCTCCTGCATCAAACTTCAATGTATCAATACCAGATTTCGCTAGCAAACTATGAAGAGCATTAGACCACCATGTCGCTGCTTCGAGATTCGTGAAGTCTATATAAGACGCTTCGCCATTCCACCACGTAGTATTAACAGAGCCGGAAGTACTTTTCACAAAGTAACCCTTGTTTTTTGCCATCTCGTGACTAGGGCATTCCAAATTTATGAACGGATGTGTCCACAAAGATGTCTTGAAACCGTATGAGTCTATAAAATAATTTCAACATAAAACAATTAAAGTTATACTCCATATTCGTGTACTTATTGAGTGTTAACATACGCAAATAAAAATATTTAGGGGGACGAGGTGACCGAGTGGTCTGACTCTTCTGCTGCGACGCAGCCGGTCGCCGTTCGATCCTCGGCCACCGGGCGGCATTTTTCTCCGGACAAGTCGCGGTGACCGGAGAGCAAGTGCTGCCATCCCCCACCCCCGGGGCATGGCAGAAACCTACGGGTGCCCCATTCGAAATTCTGCCAAAACAAACACACACGTGTTCC